>NC_068363.1:31272429-31340447 GCF_020536995.1 Dreissena polymorpha
TTGTAGCGATTTTTTTTCTTTAAAATCGGGGACGTAGAGGTATGATAAACAGAAAAACAGGTTACATCCTGATCTTGTTGTAATACTACCTGATCTTTTTGTAATATATCAGGCTCGGCGCGAATAAAATAACGGCTCGGCAAGCCTCGCCGTTTCATTATTCTAAGCATTACCTGATTTATTACAAAAAGATCAGGCAGTAACCTGTTATTTTCTATATATCCGCTACAGTGAGAAAAATGCGAAGATACCAGACTAAAGATATACTTATTTTGATTCATCTGCTATTTAAGGGTCTTGTCATTCTATTATTTTGGGAGACTTCATATAAATCTCATCTTTAAAAAACCTTCAATGCAAATGTGTGAGGCATTTTAACTGACAATTTTATTTTACTATGTAGGCCTATTGCGCATGAACACTTATTGCCATGTTATAGAGTGATCTACTTAACTGAATCCAAACACTTGTGTTATCAATCAATGTCCAATGTCCGCTAAATCGATACTGTTTGCATGTAAATCTCTATCCGGTTTTGTATTTGTTGACAGCAACAAGCATTACATTTTAATGTTATAGACGAGTTCGATTATAATATTTGTATAATTCTATAGAACCTCACTGAACATTTTATGATAAATAGGTTAATGTAAAACAATTTGCATTTCCAGTAAATAAAATATTAAAGGGGCCTTTTCACAGATTTTGGCATGTATTGAAGCTTGTCATTAAATGCTTTATATTGATAAATTTAAACATGGGACCTAAAAATCTCCAGTAAAAAATAGAATACAATTTAAAAAAGTAACAAAAAAGTAACCCGCAACTGGACTCGAACCACTTACCCCTGGAGTCCTGGAGTAAAAAGTTTTAGACCATTCGACCATCCGTGCTCATGCTATGTCCGAATGCATTTTTTACTTATATCAGCAATCCTCGTAGTTTGCCAAAATAAAACGACAGCAACAGAACTGTCCAAATTATTCAATCGTTACGCGTTGCAACGATTTATATTTTTCAGGTTTTCAAATCGTCAAAAGATGCATATAATGGATATTTTAGAGCATGGTTAATGTTCAGTATTACCATTTCCTCACAAATATCATAACTAAAACGAAACTTTGTGAATCTGAAACAACGTTTTTTAATTTTGTCAATTAACCAAAACATGAAAAGGCCCCTTTAAAATGTTAATTACAACACATTTCATAGAGGGATTTTGCCCGTGAGTGTCAACTTTTAAGTATCAGGGACAACACTTTCTGCCTAAACTGGATTTTTGATGAGCAGAGACTTTCTGTAAACGAAACATACCATAAAAGTGGAAAGTGTCGTCCCTGATTAGCCTGTGTGGACTGCACATGCTAATCATGAACGACACTACGACCATGCACTAAACCCCCTTTTCACAGAGCACGGCACATATATTTTTCTTTTGTTTTCTATAACGTGGTTCTGAGTCATCGGGTTTCAAGCTTTAATACTATTGAACTACCCAACGTGCTTTTGTGAATAACATGTTCACAATGTTCTTTTTATATATAACATTTGTCCACTTTTGAGACAATATTGGCAACTAGTTTTGCATAATACATTTTGTCTTTTTTTCAATGCAATTTATAACATAATACTATAGAACAAAAGTTGTATTGTGCCGGGCATTACTATCATATTGGCTTTCAAAACAATTAGAACCTGGTCTGCCTTTTAAGAGCTTCATTACGAATTCATAGGTGAAACATGAATCATACCTTTTGACACTTTTGTCTGAAGAATAATATACGCGTTAACATGACAATGATGAAGTAGAAACAAGTCGGCTGAGACCAAACACTATAACGAATAATTCATGAATGTATTGAAATGTATTGACGGCAGTACTGAAAGTCTAAACCGCTCCCTTTCATTCGTTATTGTGTATTTATTCTAAAGCTGAACATTACGGAATCGCTGAGATACCATCGTACGGGTTATTCATATAATGGAGTAGTAGGTACCGTAATTACATTTCGAGCGCACTGAAAAAACTTTGTTTTGGTTTTCTGCCCATTGTGATGAATAATATACGCCCTTCATCAATGTTTAGGTATCCCCATGTCACTTGCCGACATGACAACGCGTGTTTGTAAATACCACTTATTTAATTGTTTAAATTACTGAAATATAATGAATGTTGCAATTTGAACATCGAGTAAAATACCTGCCTGCTATTAAATCCACAGTGGTATGAACCTTTTATCATTACAATTTAGCTAATATATACTTAACTTTTGCTTATTATGATTACCTTAACTATTATTGAATAATATACTATAACGCATTCAAATACTATACAACATCCATTTGTCAAACTTCAAAATTCGAAAGGGAGTTTGTTGCCGTAGAAAACTAAATTCATATTGTTGTAACAAGCATACACCAATAAAACAATAGCGTTGAATAGCATCGAGAATATCATTGGTACTAAATGAAAGCGAACAATTATTCTCGTAATTGTGTAAACACACAAAATATATAAATTAAGCCGATTTTGGTGATTTCCTAACAAATTTAATTTCAAATCCATTAATACTTACAAATATACATGCCTTTTGACACAAAGCAAGCCAATCTTATGGTATACAGATTCCTCGTATAAATGTTCCCATTAATTCCCATTATCTGGTTATAAAAACACATGTGTGGTGTTTGATAAGACTAACGTAAATAAGATTAATTATGCTAAAAATGTTACTGTTTGAAAAGTCATTAATATTAGGTGAACATCTAGGTGTCCGAAAAATAAGAGTCTCACAAAATAAATAAAACGAGGACGTACGAAAATTTAGATACTTCGAAAAAATAGTAATATTCATCTTTAACGATTAGCCAACACATTATTAACGAAGATACAAACATTAAATTGTTCAAAAGGTCAATTATAATACTGCCTCGCCAAAACAATTACTCTGCTTGCATTTGCGATAAATTTGGTACGTGAGCCGCTGTCGTATTATCGTTTCAAGCCATTCAACTTAGTCAACTCTCCCGAAACGTCCCGGCAGAAACAGGCAACCATACATATCAAAACCGCTCTTATCATTGTGTACACAACGGTCTTACTGACCTGTGTGCTAACGCGAAAGGAATTGTGGGTAGCACTTCTTTTACACCTAAAAAGTGAAAGCGAAAGCAGGTCAGGTAATCGTGCTTCTGACAATCGCTATCAATCTTAAAAGAGATTCAAAATCACATTTAAACATAATTAAATAACATTTCTGTAAACGACATTCCGTTTTAAACACACAATAAAAAAACGAGTTTTCTTTCATTATTAACATGTTCATTCCTACGCAGAACTACTTTGTCGGAAGCATAATTTCCCAAACCAGGGGAATGTTATGCGTCTAAGTATATGATGATCAGTTTGTGAAAGCACGTCGCACTGGAATGTCTACGAAGTAAGAATATGCAGGATTGAATAGGCAACAAACATGGATATGACATTTCTTTTGAAATGTCTTATTGTTTACTGCATAACTTTTATTTTTGTGGATCACTTGACCACAGGTCAACAAGACTCATGCTCCGATTGTACAAGGTTCGAAATGAGGAAGGACTTGTCTTGTCATGTAGTGTTAAAATATTTAAGAACAACAGATGTGGCAACTTGCATGAGGTATTGCACGGACGATTGTCACGGATTGTTATTCAATGAACTTGAAAGAAATTGTACTTTATGCGCATCGGTAAAAATTGAAACTGGAAACCCTGACAAAAAGGCGACGGCGTTTGAAAAGGTACCTTTCAGAGTTAAATTGCTGCGTATTTCTATTCCTTTTATATGATTTGGTAGAAATTTATTTATAAAACTGTTCCAGCAGCAAGTCGTATAATATTGTTTACAGAGACGTTTAAATTTAATTAATATTTTTGTACTAACGATAATAAATTTGATTTAAAATACTTGGTTAAAAGCGAAGAAAAACGAAGATACATTTCGACATTGTTCTCCACTTGCATTTTTATCCTTATTATTTCACGTGATATTATGAACAATTATGCCGAATTTTTTACTTCAGAAGTTGCATATGAACAGATTGTGCTTTTATTCATAGTTGGGCCAACTAAGTTCTCTGAGATTGACTCTCTCATTCGAACACACTGGCTTATTAACGACAAAGTTTAAATATATCTGAACATGCACATGTGGTGTACACGACAACTATCATTAACTATACAATAAGTAATAAATGGTAGTTTTTATGTAATTATACATAATCGATAGTGCTACTTCCGCAAGTTGATATAAACGTTTATTTAGGTATCGAGTTATTCGGAAATTTCAAAAAATTATCTCCCGACTTTTAAGATCTTCTTTTAAAAAGGTGTTAGTTTGCTTAAGATCATGATTTACAGGAACCGATTTTTTTTATATGCACTTTTACGTTTGCAATTTTGTTGTTTCTGGAGTCGGAAATGTTGAACATGTTTTCGTACTTCTCAGACAGAAAGCACTGACTTGTTTCGATTTACTTGCGCTTCTTTTTATGACAGCTTAACCGCCAAGTGATTGTTATTGATTTAAGGGTTATTGTGTCAAATTCACGCTGATTTTCGTCAATATTTTCTAATCTGGTCAGCAATTTGCTGAAACCAATCCGACTGTCGTAGGACTGTCGTAGGATTAAATAGCTTAAGTTGTGAAAATCCCCCACACTGT
Organism: Dreissena polymorpha; assembly: GCF_020536995.1. NCBI lineage: Eukaryota > Metazoa > Mollusca > Bivalvia > Myida > Dreissenidae > Dreissena > Dreissena polymorpha. Next base: position 31,277,132 of record NC_068363.1, read on the forward strand.
GAAAATCCCCCACACTATCTAAAATCTAAAACATCAGCATAAGAATTCATGGCGAGATTGGTCGGCTGATTGCTATCATTATTTCGACTAAGAACAAAATTCTATATTACTTCGGTTGATTAGCAATTAAACCAGATCAAAACTGATGTGAATACAACCAATTTCATTTATATTAGATTTCTTAAGTAAAAGTTTATTGGATTTAGAAGTAAAATTACACAAACGCGATTTGTGGTCAGAGGCGTGATCGTTTCACGCATTAAAAGGACCAGTATTGATATTACGTTGACAATACAGTTCGCTCTCCATCTTGGAAGAACCGTTACGCGACAAAAATGTTCTTAAAATCTATGTTATTCATTGATGCATTATTTTTATAATATGGCATAGAGTCCCTTATATGTTATTACATTCGTGTTAATTGTTATTTATGGATTTGCAGATAAAGAAAACTGACTTGTGGCGACTATTTTACATGCAATATTTTAGCGTTTAAAACTAAATTTACATAGTATTTAACGCTTTTATAATCATATATTAAAACAAGTTGCAGCAATCACTCAATTCAAATAAAAACATCATTAATATCAACCTAATCGGGAATAGCCTCACCAATAACCAACATTAAGAACTATAACATAAATAACGAAACTACTATTAGATTTAGAACATCAAAACATATTTCCAAACACGAAAGCAAAAGGCAAATATACAAACAACTCTAACGACAAACTGATCGTGTGTGTGCGCACATAATTGTATTTCCTCGGTAAAATATTACATTTACACATACAAGCATGTTATATACAGATAATTTTAATTACATATATTTGATGGGTACATAAATTAAGTTGTAAGTATGTATATCTTTTATCTGTAATATATTGCAAGTTAGAAAGTTAATTTAGTGCTGCATTGCATTGTGTAATATTAATGAATATTACATATCGTTACTATAAATAATAATACAATAGCGTTGTGAGCGGGTCGTTATTCGTATCTAACCTTGCCAATGCTTTGCCGCGCCGATTTTTCATATCTGAAAAGAATCGGATCACGCGGCTTAAACTGAACAAAATGGCGTTTACATTAAGTTTTAGCCTACGTGGAGCAATAAAATTGATGCCACATTTCAACGAAAGAATCGAACATAATTGTAATGACACGTTGCACAAATTTGGATAATACTATTATCGATTGAAACTGAAACTCTGCTGTTTATCTAATTGATGCCTATATCATGTCTGACAATGGCACATATACCGTTTAATATCCAGGACAAACAGTTTAAAAATATTTCATTTTGGGGTCGTAATTCATGTTTTCAATCCGGATATCTTTAGGGCTGGAACAAAATGGGTATGACAAATTTTGGGTACGAATTTTTTTATTAGGAAAGATGGAGTACCTGTAAGTAAGTAAGTAAGGGTACCAAAAAGTATTATTGGAAAATCGGTGTACGGTGAAGTATACTTCAAAGTACCCAGGGTTCGGGGAAGTAGTACCCGTGGGGAACCTGACCCATTCAGCCATAATGGTTCGATTCAAGTGAGGACAAGAATGTAAATGGTTTTCCCCATCTTCTATCAATTTAGCTATATAACGAATAAGAGTCCCTTTTAATTATTATTACCGTACATTTTCTATTTCATTGTGTAGATCAATAAGTTGGTCTTCAAAGTTTCATTTACCGATGTTTGAAGTCGATCACTTTCTTTAATGAAATTATATTTCCCTTGTGAAGTGAGCTATATGATGAGAACTACACAGTTTTTCGTCTAATTTCCATAATAAATGTTTCTAGGAATAATTGGAAGACCGAATATGATTTGGTAATTTGTAAAAACTTTGCCGCAGCTCACATCATTTCCAAACAATTATGATATTCTTAGAAAATTGGTTAATAGACCAGCCTTTTCAGCACCGGTGTATAGGGATAAAAGTACATGAAGTAAATTATCTTTAACCCACTAGGTAAGGATTAATCATAAACTCCGGGGTATTCAAATTTAGCATAGTTTACATCAGTTGTAATGCTTCAAACATTTATAGTTAATCTTCAGGTATGCCTCCAAATGATACTTACGATTCATACTCCTCTAGCTTTGTAGCCAATACTGCAAAGTTATCTAATGGAAGTTATGTAGCAGTTTTAAATTTATTTATCTTTTGATATTAAAGTACAGTTAAATGTACCCCAAGCCCCTTTGATTACGTTTTGCAACCAGCAATACCAGTATGTCTGGAAGTATTGATGGATTACAAATCACTTTTGCCAATCTTTACAATTACTACAAAATATTCCTTTTCGTAATTATTTAAAATGTTGATTACATTTTAAGAAATAATCACAATCCAATGTTTGTAAATCATTTGACACCGATCAATAAAATGTTATATACTTATTTAATCATTTTTAATCGATTAATTTTGAATAATCAATTAATAATCAGTGATTAATTATTTTTTAAATAATTAATCAACGAATATAACAATAACATGATGATGTTGAACATTACTATAATTTCAATATTAAAATAAGTAATTTTTTTATGCCCCCGGTAGGGTGGCATAATGCAGTTGAACTGTCCATCAGTCAGTATGTCAGTATGTCAGTATGTGTGTGTGTGTATGTCAGTGTGTCCGTCCGTCCGAAAAAAAGCTTTAACGTTTGCCATAACTTTTGCATTATTGAAGATAGAAACTTGATATTTGGCATGCGTGTGTACCTCATGGAGCTGAACATTTTGAGTGGTGAAAGGTTAAGGTCAAGGTCATCCTTCAAGGTAAAATGTCAAATATATGGCGTCTGTCCGTCCAAAAACTTTAACATCGGTCACAACATCTTCAATATTGAAGATAGCAGCTTGATATTTTGCATGCATGTGTATCTCATGAAGCTGCACATTTTGAGTGGTGGAAGTTCAAGGTCAAGGTCATCCTTCAAAGTCAAAGGTCAATTTTTTTTCAAAGCGTCGTTCACAGAAGCTGCACATTTTGAGTGGTGGAAGTTCAAGGTTAAGGTCATCCTTCAAGTTCAAGGTCATCGTTCAAGGTCAAAGGTCAAATTTTTTTTCAAAGCGGCGTTATCATGAAGCTTCACACCTTGAGTGGTGGAAGTTCAAGGTCAAGGTCATCCTTCAAGGTCAATAGTCGAAACAATTTTTTTTTCAAAGTGTCGTTTTCATGAAGCTCCACATTTTGAGTGGTGGAAATTCAAGGTCAAGGTCATCCTTCAAGGTCAAAGGTTAATTATTTTTTTCAAAGCGGCGCAATAGGGGGCATTGTGTTTCTGATGAACACATCTTTTGTTTTTAAAAAAATTAATTCGTTGTTTACTATTTCCTATATTTTGAGTAATCGTGATGCCACATCGTTTAAGCAATAAGTCATAGAGCCGTTTGCTATACATTGTTTTAATAATTGTCTGTAGTACTGCGTTGCTAACTAATAAAAATAGTGAAAGCGTTGATTTTAATTGTAATGGTTTATTAAAAAGTGTAAATGTATGAAATTGAAATGCAAACTTGTGTATGTTTTTAATTATGATAATTTTAGTTTTATGTTAACATTTGTGTTTTTTATTAATAAAGGTCAAGAAAAAATGTGGTTACCAGACTCCATCTGATTCTACGAAAACTTCGCAAAAATGTGAGTTATCGTCAATATTTTCAGAAATGTGTCGCACAGATGGTATATTTCATTTATTAAGCAAATAAGATACATTCGGTAAATGTTTTGTGGTATTTTAGCTCTGTGCAATAAAACTTGATATATATGGCAAACAGGTTGTCCATTTATATGCTGAAATACAAAATTTTGCAGCGGCCGTTTTTAGTAACATCTAACCAATCAAGCTACAAACAACGGCTCACAGATATTGATATATTAAGATATTGTTTTTCATCACACATGTACCAGCGTTATCTAATGGTACAGTATAAAGGTAATGCACATGTTCATTGAAAGGTGATTCCAACATACTCTATAACTGCGTAAACAAACACTACATAATTGACCTTCAAAGGATGCTACAGTCCTCGTGAAACCAAATAGCAATTGTCAGATGTGAAAATTCCAATAGTCGAAAAAACGACATATTTTACAAATAAACATTATAAATGAACTAAGATTAAACGTTCCGAAATGTTTATATAATCGATCAGTATATCCCAACTAATTATCATTATATCAACTCATTCACATTGCAAATATGTAAATATTCAATAAATGCAAGTATTTGTCTCCAGTACAAAGGAACATATTTCCCTTATAGTTTTAAACATGTTAAACAATACATACACACATGCATGTTGCAATAATTTGAAAGTAATTTATATTATACGTTTAAATAGTGTCATAAAAGAAGAAGAATTAATGAATAGATTATTTCGGAAATAATGAAGACCATATTGTGACAATATACCAGTAGTGTTTAGTGATTGAGACCCACGCCCAATTCTGTTTATCCATTTGTACTTTTTACATATGCTAAATCAGATTAAAAAATTAACTTAAAACAGAGATATAGAACATACACATAACATAAACTATACTGAAAACGATTGCATATACAATATTGGTCCGCTGTAATAGCTACTAATATTATGTAACCCAAACCATCCTTCATTGTAAACACACATTGAATGATTATTTCTGTTTGTGGTTGTGTAAATAAAAGTATTCAAATTATAATATGGCTAAAAACGTCTTAATGTAGGAATATGTTTGAAATCAGTGCCTTTAAAATTTTAAACAAAACTTTGCTGTCTATGGAAACTGTTCCGTTATAGTGTGCCCTCCGTTCGAGAACAAAAAGAACGGGAAAGTGGTTGGAGAATCTCTGCTTGAAGGTGCCACTAAGAATTTGACCTGCCACCCCGGATACAGTCCTCGAGACAAAAATAACGTTGTGAGCCAATGTAAAAATAGCCAATGGACGAAAATTACGGAGTGTGCTATAGGTATCATTTGTGAATGTTAGGTTTTTAATTTTATGAAAGTGAATTTTTTATTTGAATTTCTTTCACCATGACCAAGTAAATTTCCACTATTTGATGAAGAGGTCCGATCATAATCTTCTAAAAGCATTTGCAACTTAAATATAATATCGTTACGCATATTATTAAACCTTTACATTCATTTAAGTTAACACCGATTTTGACAGGAACAAAAGATACCGTTAAGGGGTTGAGTAAATGCGCAACGCGTTGTTTATTACGAAACTAGAAACTGCTTGAGACAAATATCGCATCAGCCTATTCCTTGTGTACATAGTTCACACAAGCCTATAAAAGTGTTCTTACAAAATAGTGAAAACATTTTAATTATATATCAAATGCCGACCATAAATACATTCAAATAATACCATTCGGCCTAAATAGCATACCGATGCTCTGTTCCCTACATTAACCTAAGCACTTTATGCCGCTTACATAGTCATTTTACTATTGGTTAAATTGTGTGTGTCTTTATGATAAATTATTCATTTCTAAAATATTTCAACGCACATTCCAATTAAGACACATTTCTAGATAATTGCCCTCTTTTGATTTATTTATTCGCTGTCTTTGGAAATTGTTCATTTGTAGTGTGCCCTACTTTTGAGAACATCAACAACGGGAAAGTTGAAGGAGACACTCTGTTCGAAGGTGCAACTAGAAATTTGACTTGCAATCCCGGATACAGTCCCCGAGACAGCAATGCTGTATTGAGTCTTTGTCAAAATGGCCAATGGACAAAAAAAAACGGAATGTATTAAAGGTATCACTTATAAAATTAAATGTTTTGTGTACAGTTGTTATTGTTTGATTTTAATTTCCATCACCATGTCGAAGTATTACCACCAATTGTCTAAAAGTCCAGATCGTAATTTTGTTAGAGCATTTACATTTTAATATAATATCTGTACTCATATATTTAACCTTTACATTTATTTTCATTTAAATACCGACCTTGACAGGAACAAAAGCTACCGTTTTGCGTTATGCTTACATTTATTTTGCAACTAGGAACTGCTGAAGACAAATATCGAATCATGGGAATCCATCTGAACTTAAAATGTACTAAAAAACAGACAAGAAGATTACTTTCAAACAAACTGTTATATCATGTAGATTAGATATCAACCTGAAATGCTTACAATACTACTCTGTTTTAATAGTTTAATGATGCTCTGTTTTCAACACAAGCCCCAGCAGTCGGCTAATATGGTCAGTGTTTCTCTTTGTTAAATTATCCGTGCTGTTGATACAACGTATTCAATGTATGAATATGGCAACATAAGTTTCATTATAGCACTGTTTAAAGACTATTGCCATCCTTTAAAAACACGAGTGCTGTTTATATGCTGTCTTTGGAAACTGTTTCTTTTGTAGTCTGCCCTCCTTTTGAGAACAACAGCAACGGGAACGTTACAGGGGACTCTCTGTTTGAAGGTGCAACTAGAAATTTGACTTGCGACACCGGATACAGTCCCCGAGACGACAATATCATAGTCAGCCAATGTCAAAATGGTCATTGGACGAATATAACGGAATGTGTTAAAGGTAGCATTTGTGAAATTGACATATTTGTTTCTTAAAAAGTCTACATATGATTTAAATGTCCATTATTATAACCAAGTAAATTTCCATCAACTGTCGAACAGTTAAGATGATGATCGTCTAAAAGAATTTGCAATTTCAATATTATATTGTTACTCTAAATTGTAAACCTCTCCCTTAATATAATCAAAACACTTATTTAGACAGGACCAAAAGCTACCGTTTTGTGGATGAATATATGCGCTACGCGTTAATTTATTTGGCAACTACAAACGGCTGGAGACAATTATCGAATCATGTTAATTGATCTGTTCTTAATACATATTTCAAATGACACTAAGAAGTTAAAACAAAACAATTGTCTTGATATCAACATAATATAAAAATACCAAACATACCGACCATTAATGAATTAAAATAATATTATCCCGCTTTAATAGTTCACTTATGCTCTGTTCACAACACTAGCCCCAGCACTGAATGCAGCTTACAGTGATCATTTCGACTCTGTGTTATATTGCCTGTGCTTTTATGACAAAAACTATTCAATTACAAAATATGTCAACACTCTTGTCTATTATCATGGTACAGTTTTGGGATCATGTTATACCCATAGAAAAACAATTTATATATGCTTTCTTTGGAATATGTAACTTTCTATGTTTGTTTGTACAGTTGTTATTGTTTGATTTTCCATCACCATGTCGGTGTCTATTGTAGTCTGCCCTCCTTTTGAGAACAACAGCAAAGGGAACGTTACAGGAGACTCTCTGTTTGAAGGTGCAACTAGAAATTTGACTTGCGACAGCGGATACAGTCCCCGAGACGACAAAATCCTAGTCAGCCGATGTCAAAATGGTCACTGGACGAATATAACGGAATGTGTTCAAGGTATCATTAATGCATGTTAAATATTTGTTCGTAAAGTAGTCGTAAAATGTTTGATTTTAATTTTCATGACCATTGCCAATTATTTTTCTACCAGTTTTCGAAAAGGTCATATCCTAATTTTGTAAAAGCATTTACAACTTAAAAAGTATATCTTTTCTCAACAAATTACATCTACATTCCTGAAATTAAAATACCGACTTTGACAGCAACAAAAGCTACCGTCTTGGGATTGATTAAATGCACTAGGAGTAAATTTAATTTGCAACTAGAACTTGCTGGAGACAAATATCGCTTCAGTTTTGCTTAATACATATATCAAATAAGGCTTAGAAATTAACTTCACAACAAAAAGTTATAACATATACATTATATAAAAAAGAATGGGAATTAATAACATTAATACTTGCCCGCTTTACTTGCTTACCGATGCTCTGTTCCAATCTCTAGCCACGGCAGCCAATATATCGTAAATGATCATTTTACTCTTTATTAAAGTACCAGTGATTTTATGAGAAAAAGTATTCCATTTTTAGCTCATCTATTTCTTGAAAAAAAGTATGAGCTATTGTCATCACCTTGGCGTCGGCGTCTGCGTCGGCGTATGCGTCGGCGTCAGGTTAAGTTTTGTGTTTAGGACACATTTTCTCATAAAGTATCAAAGCTATTGCATTCAAACTTGGTACACTTACTAACTATCAGTAGGGGACTGAGAAGGCAAAGTAAGATAACTCTGGCGTGCATTTTGACAGAATTATGTGCCCTTTTTATACTTAGAAAATTGAAAATTTGGTTAAGTTTTCTGTTTAGGTCCACTTTATTCCTAAAGTATCAAAGATATTGCTTTCATACTTGCGACACTTACTTACTATCATAAGTGGACTGTGCAGGCAAAGTTATGTTCCTTCGACTGGCATTTTGACAGAATTTTGGCCCCTTTATACTTTAAAAATTGAACATTTTGTTAAGTTTTGTGTTTTGGGCCGCTTTACTGCTAAAGTATCATAGCTATTGCTTTCAGACTTGGAACACTCACAAACTATCATAAGGGGACTGTACGGAACAAGTTGCATAAATCTGGTTGTCATTTTGACGGAATTATGGCCCTTTTTTGACTTAGTAACTTTGAATATATGGTTAAATTTTGTGTTTACATCCACTTTACTTCTAAAGTATCAAGGCTATTGCTTTCAAACTTCAAATACTTTCATACTATAATGAGGGAACTGTACCTGGCAAGTTGAAATTTACCTTGACCTTTTAATTACATTGACTCTCAAGGTCAAATAATTAAATTTTCTAAAAATTGCCATGATTTCGTTATTTATAATCAGATTTGACTGATACTTTGACAAAACAACTCTTACATGTTATACTACAATAGAATCCACCCAAACCACCCCCCCCCCATTTTTTTTATTTTATTTTGTTTTTGCATTTTTATTTCTTATTGTTGGAAGAAAATGTAATAAATGACCACACACCCGCACTATACACCCCTCTCCACCCCACCCATCCATATTTTTTTTATTGAAGTATTGAGATAGTTCCCTTCACCTTTAAAAAGAAAAAAATGAGCGGTCTGTACCCACAAGGCGGTGCTCTTGTATAAATATTGCAACAAACGTATTAATTATGACATAGATGTTTTATCATGTTTGTATTAATCATTAACTAATCAAAAGGTATTAATCTTACATTACAACAATTGTTATTGCAAATATAAATGCCAATTGTATAAAGAAATATGCTCGAACGAATTAACTTATGCTTTACTTTGGTATTACAATGCAATATTGTCATGTTGATGAAGTGCTAGTAAGCTGTCTTTTACAGATTTAAGAATAACATTTTGAATACAATGAATACAATATAATGTTATATGTTTGTTATTGTTGCTCAGTGAAAGACTGCACCGAGCTACTAAACAGAGATTCCACAAAGCTAAGCGGTGTGTACACCATCATCACCCCTGTCACTCACACCAAGGTACAGGTGTTCTGCGACATGGAGAAGGATGGGGGAGGCTGGACGGTAGTATCATTCTTATCTAAAAAACAATATCACCATGTTATTCATTTCACACCAAGATACGGCTGTAATGTGACATGGAGATTTATGAAGAAAGATCGTCGACTTGTTTCATACATACACTAATTTCGATTCACAAACGATCGTAATATCGCAGTGGCTAATTTTATGTTATATCTTTATGGCATGTTGTTGCCTTGTTGGGTTCAACATGCACAAAATCCATGTTTTGCATATATAGCGCTTTTCATGTGATGTCAATTGTCAACCCGACCGCACAACTTTAAAAACAATACCTTACATGTATGGAAAGATAACGTTGTTTGTAAAAATAAAATGTTTAGAAATCTTGACTATTCAACTAAACATATTCACCTTTAAAACCACACAAGGAGTGTTTACTGGTAGGGGATGGATCAGGCATTGATATTATGAAAAATAACTCAACTCATTCAAAAACATCTATTTTCGTTTTGTCATGTCGGCGTGTTGGCGACCTTCAAAAGCGCAAACGCTCAAAAACGACATAGTGAGAGAGCCAGTCGTCCACTACACGTACGTTTTAGTCACAAGGTCAAAACAAATTCATGTACATTCCTTTGCCCATTATTTTGCGCTGTTGACATTCGAGTATTTTGTTATAGCAAATTTTTATAACGACAAAAAGTACGCCGAAAAAAGTCATTAAGTATTTAATGTTCTTAAGTTATAGCTTGTTATCACAAACCGCAATCATGCGACTTCACGAAAGGACTCCATATATCTGTATTTAGTTTTGACGAACTCACACAAAATCGAACCCTATAACTGAAGGTTTGATTAATCTTTATATTCACAATAAACACATGAATTTCTGCAACTTGCGATTTTAAAAATTTTAGGATTTTGAAGCCGAAGCAGAATGTTGGGGCATCTGTGTCCTCAGCTCACATGTGCATATGATAAAAAGTATATTCGCACATACATATAACAGTAATCTTTTGAATTGCTGCTATTAATAATTGTATAACGCTTAAATTAGGCTTAAATTTAGTTGGATAAACACTCAATAATTTGTGTTTAAACAATGTGTTATACTGTGGTATATGTATAACCTTATTTTCGGAAGAATTGGGATTGATTAAAAAAAGTCAGTCATTTGTCCCTCAGTCGTATTTTGGTGCCACTCAAAACTTATTATTGCTTGTTTATTTATGAATTGTTTCAATTCATTGACACACGTGTGATCTTATGCACCTGCATGTTTTAATTATGTTATTTTGTTTATAAACGGGGGATATTGGGCTTTTAAAAGAGACATTGTTTAGCTCGTGTCTCGTGCCGTACTTAAAAATATACTGCTCTTAAAAGAAATAAAACCTGTACACACATTTTGACCAGCATGGTTACTGGTTTTAGTTTTGAAATTTTTAATCTTTGCAAATTGTGTCTATTTAATTTTGGCAGTCTAGCAGCTGTAACGTTGTTGTGTATTAAACATAATCTAATTGATTTTAAGGTCTACTAATACTACATAGAAGAGCTATAGTTACATTTACGTTTTGATTAGAACGCTGTGTATCTCTTCCAATACAATCTATTTTAAACAATAAAACATAATTGCAGTTTCTTTAAAAACCAATTCTTTTGTTTCCTACATCAAATGTTTCTTTAAACTTTGGTAAATTATTCGAATTAAAACGACCGTCTATCTTCAATAACTATATCAAACTGGTTTGACAAAGGTAAAGATGTCTAAATGAGTGCAAATGGATGCAAATAATAACTGTTGTCATTGGTACCATATGTCTTATCGGAAGGAGATAATATGATTAATACTTATATACGCTTGTTCAGTGTTCTGTACCTATTCTATTTTGACTTTTCAAGGATGAAGTTTCAATTTGTTACATGAGAACCTTTCATGTCTTGAGATTTAATTATGGTCATCGGTTGTATTGCTCAGTTGATAACGGCATAAAATAATCGAATCGATTTTACAGTTTTAGTGTCGTAGTTGGAAGAGCAATATTTAATAGTGTTACAAGTTTTTACAGTTGCAATTGAGAATATTAATTATTTTATACATCCAGACTGCAACATAGCGTATGCGACTTACCTCAGGTTAACAAATACACATGTTTTATAGTTGTGTAGTGTTGGCTTTTTACGATCAACAATAGATGACGAGGTGTATCTGACAATTGTTGTTCTTTCATCGTGCTCTAGGTAGCATCTCAACCTTCAGTTGCTAATTGTAATTTAATCGAAATATATTCTCTTCTAGCGAAGTTTTATTTGAATGTGGTGTTTTGGTTTAACAATGATTTACACTCGATTGTTTTATTAAACTATTTTGGCACAAATTGAGCTTTGGTTGACATTAAACCTGTTTTTAATCCCAAATGCTATGATGTGTATTAATTCTAAGGTGTTGAGTCCAGTCTGCTGCAGTTACTTGTTTTTCCTTTGTCAATGTATAAATGTATGCCATTTGGTAAGCTGCCTAAAATCAAGTACGTTCTTGTTATGATAATAATGATCTCCTGATAATGAAGATGATGCTTCACTTAACATATTAATGAAATTGTGGCCTTTTTAGCAAAATAAGGATATTATTTTGCATTGCATTTGTCGTACTTATTTCCGTTCCGAAGCTTGTATATTGAACGCCGTTTTAACTCAAAAAGGGATCTTGCCTAAACTTTCACAGTAAAATGACCTTAATGTGTTTATGACCCTTAAGAAAGGAATTTCGGAAGCGACGAGTATTAGCAGAATAAGGGTCATGTGTATGTGTTTCCACATTATAATATTTAGCCTCTTGAAGATGGTGTGTTTAACTTGTCTTTAACAATTGTGTGTTTCTCGCTCACAATTTTACAGGTGGATAACATTTATGAACTGATGACTGTGAAGGAATTTTGATGGCAACGTAGTTTGGCATAATGATGTCCCTTTGCATGTTTTCTACTTAAGAAATAATATTTTTCTATCATGGTTTGTGGTCGAATAACCCACAGTAAGGAGTATAGATGCGTTGGGATTAAATCACGAGTGCGAAGCACGAGTGATTTGATAACACGCATCTATACAACTTACTGTGGGTTATTCGAGAACAAACCATCATAGAAAAATATTATTTCGATTCTAACACGATTCTGATTGACTTGGTTCAAGCTTTAGGACGTGAACTATATTTTTCAATACTCCGCCCTTCTTAGTACTAAGTTCACTAGTACGTGACGTCATTGAATTAAACAAACATATGACGTCATTTTCATTCATAAATATTTTGCAAATGACGTCACTTTCATTGAAAACAACAATCGTAGAAACTTAATGACGTCACGTTTATTGATGCTACTGAAAAGCTGACATGCTATAAATGTTTTCTGAATTACGTTTCCTAACAAATAACATTCTTTGTAGACGTGGTTATGCCACTTATCACCAAATATACAATTTATTGTTTCATTACATTTATATACATGCTACATTTATTACATTTCTTTTAGAGCGGGGTTTAGCACGTGCATTTTATTGCAATATTTTCTTTATTTATTCGGAACTATTTTTGAAACATTAAGCTCCGCCCATAAGTTATTGCAGAATAACCCACACTTGATTTCCTTCTTTGTCTATAGAAAACAAGTCGCGTGCCGTGTTAGAATCAAGAATATACATGTATATTCCTAATGTTTTCAACTTATCTTTAACTGCACGGTTGATCTCGCTATTACTCTCAAGGTTGAATAACGTGTATGTGTAGAACAAAAAGTAATTGTGGCTGCAATTTAAGAATGGGGATGGATTCACAAATTTCGGTACAGTAGTCTCTCAGTCGTACTTTGGTGTCACGCTTAACTTGAAAAGTATTGTTTCTTTATTGATGTATTCTTTCCTATTATTGACAAACGTGTGATATTGGTGTGATATTTTGATATTATGCACATTCATATTTTATTATGTTTTTTTGTTTAAACAAGGGAGATGTGGGCTTAAAACAGGAACTTGTTGAGCTCGTGTCTCGAAATTAACTCGATATATATAAATAGATATATTCTGCTCTTAAAAGTAATAAAATGTGAACAAACATTAACCAGCATGTTAACTTGCGCACACTGCATACATGTAGTTTGGTTAGTTATTTTTTGTGACATGTACACAAAACACACGGCATGATTTTCTTAATAATATGTATCTTTTAGATGTTTACACATGATTATTCCTATGATCATTTTTGGCGTTGTTCTTAAATATGACCTTTCATGTCTTGAGATATAAAAACAATTTCATCGGTTGAATTGCGCGCTCAGTCGATAACAGCATTACACTAATCGAATCGATTTTACGTTTTCAGTGTCGCAGTTAGAGTCAAAATTTAAAAGCGTTACATGCACTATCTGGGTTGGCATGAATATCATTATTTATTTTATACATTTAGACTGCAAAATAACGTATGCGATTTAACTCCGTCCTATAAATACACGTGTATTATAGTGGTGGGCTGTTGGCTTTTTACAATCAACAATGTATGACGAGATTTATCAGACAATTGTTTGTCTTTAATCGCGCTCTGTTAAGCATCTGACCATCAAGTATTTTTTTGTTATTTCATCGATACATATTCTCTTCTAGCAAAATTTGATTTGAATTAAAATGTTATTGTGTTAGATAGATTAATAGATAGTTGTTGAGTCCAGTTTTTGTCCCGTGCCAATGTAAACATGTATGCCAGTAGGTTAGCTTCCTAAAAAAGTACGTTCTTGTAATGTTAATAATGATCTCCTACTTATACAGATGATGTTTCACTTAACATATACATATTTCTGACATTATGGCCCGTTGGGAAAAGAAAGAAATAACGCATCACACTTGTCCTTCCTTCCGTACTTAAGTGCGTCCCGAAGATTGTATTTTGAAATCCTCTTTAAGTAACATATTCATCTCGCTTAAACTTTAACAGGTAAATGATCTTAATGTGTTAATGACCTTTCAAAAATGACTTTCGGATGAAACACGTTTTAGCACAATAATGGTCTTTTGAATTATGTTATTCCATAATATACTATATAGTTTCTTAAAGATAGTTTGAAAACCTTTATTTCAGTTTTATAGTTTTACTCAAATATTTTTGCTAGAATTATTTAATTAAAAAAAAGACCAACAACTCGCACACCTGTGTATCGAGGTATCTTGTTTAAATGTGTTTGATATAACAGCATATCTCGTTGTATGCAAACGAAGAGGAAATTGTGTATTCTGCTTGTGTTACCCGTTTCAGAAATATATCGCATCTAGATATATATAGATAGGTTTACGTGTTCATCCGGATATGTTGGTGCATTTATTTCTCGCCATTAGTTAGATCTTTGTACATAATTGTAATGTTGGAGCATAATTGTGCACATATCTAGTAATTGTTAAGTCCGCGTTTCAGAAAGCTTGATCAAGCTGCTGCAATATTTGGATTAATGTGCGTTTGTGCGTTCATTGTACGTGTGTCCGGACTGTAACTTCAACATTCGTTATTAAATGTGAAAATAATCACTAATATAAACTATCACAAGACGCCGTTTCGAGCGTGATAACCGAGTCGCCAGCTGAAATTCGAGGTCGAACTTTGCAGGATTGAAGGTCACCCTTAGAGTTCAAATGTCGAATTTATCATAATAGAGCAGGGAGAAAGGGTAGATTTTGGACATTCAGCTTTTTCGGACGGTAACATTATTATTCAAAATTCAACTATAATTTTTCTCTCCACGCATGTTCCCCAAAAGATGGCTTGTCGCGTCTAAGACCCGTCTCACTTGCTCAAAATAAAGTTACATTTAGAGGTTAAATGTCAAATTTTGTCATAATAGAGTCATTGTACAGTAAATAAGCATCCATCATGCATTTGAAAACAATTTACTACATATGTTCACCATATGTACACGCGTGGAATGAAGGACCGTTACAATACCTAAAGGTTAAGGTTAATAGCGCCTTCAGGTCTGTAACATCATCATATATAATGTAATTTATGCCGAGCATGCCTTTGGAAAGCTCTATATACAAGGCCCAATCGCCGAGTGTATATGGATGCGTGCGTTAAAGGTATACAAATAGAAATTATTTATAGATAAACTTTTTCGAAATCCGGCCATTAAGATATTCAATTTATTGTATTGATCTTTTTATTATTTTAAATGAGCCCATGATCTTTTTATTATTGCAAATGAGCCCAATAATTGTTGTTTTGAGCTTTTATTTATTCAATGGCATGCACTTAAATAACACAATCTCTGAACAAGTCCGTTTAAGGTTCAGCTCCTATCAGAATGAAGTGTCACGAGTAATGCATCGATATTTTGTTATTGACAAACTATATGCTTGAAGTATCCAAATATTTTGATCATGGTAAATTCACGGCCGTTAATCAAGCGCACAACCTCTTTTTGAGATGCATTAATAAATGAGCCAAAGCAACTTCCGAGGTGGCGCTCGGGCCCGGATGTTTTGAAATTTTATGGATAATTTTACAGAGTGATAAGGTTATATATATGTTTTTTTCAACATATTTTGCATTCTTTTTAAAATCGGGCATTGTAGTGCAATTCAATGAAATTGAATTCAACCAAAAATGTACAGAAACATACACTCTCAACCCATTTTAAAACAACCCTTTTAAATACGTGAGAACCTTTATTAGTTGTGGCACGATAATTAGCATTGGCCTATGTATCTATGCATCTCAAAAAGAAGCGGCGCACGTGATCAACGGCCGTGAAGGTACAATAACTCACATGTGTATGGTCAATCTTTTAACTTCCAGATAGACCGTTACGGGGTATATAAACACGGATATACGATGTTTAAACTAATAAAATTGAACTATTCGATGATGAAGTCATAATCAATAATAAAGCGAAAGTGGAAATTAAAGGTTGTTTATAAAGTGATATTGAATTTAGGAAAATTTCACTACATATCCATGTTGTGGATATAATCACTTCACCATGTCGTTATTCTATAATGTAGGGAGTGTTCATTGCAACCTACTGTATTCATTTATATTTTCAATTCTTTTTTAGTATATGGTTTTCATTCCCGATTGGGGTGTTTTGTAGGTCTTTCAAAAGCGGTTCAATGGCAGTGAAGATTTTTATCGGAACTTTAGTGACTATGAAAAGGGCTTCGGAACTGTTTACGCAGAACACTGGCTGGGTATGTAAGATTGGCTTTGAAAAATCAGTTCTGATATACGCATAGTAATATGTGTCAACGTTTTGATGATGTTTTAAGATTGTATGTGTTTCTTCATATATATGCAATACAATACACAATGGACACATCTTGCATATCATATTAAACATTGAACAACAGGCGCATGATTGACGTTAAGTTCTTACCTGAGTTCAATGTACAAAAGTTATCATTTTCACTTGAGGACTTTGAGGTCATTTTTAATTTTCTTGGAAGATATAGAGATTTACCAATGAGCGTAACAATCGTATTTGAAGCTATGAAATATAAATTTAATGATAGCTACCGTTTTAACATGTATTGTGCAGACCATTGATCTCATCCTAAAATAACGATAAAGGTATTTCGTTAAAACGATTTTGAATACATGTGTTTGAGCTACATAATCAATATTCCTTTAAATATGCGAAACAATAAACAATCATACCTTTAAAATTTGGCTGGACTTCAAAATGGAGCTTAAGATAATGTATCGAAAATTGATACGACGAACAACGGACCATTACGACGGACATCCCTAACCAAAATCGTTATGCTTTATACACTTTTATATAAGGAAATATCATAACTTTATTGTTCGATGATTTGCGTTAACATTTACAAATAAAAGTTCAATTAGTAATGTCCGGTATAAGTTCTGCTCCTTTCAAAACGTTTGAACTGCTCTTTATTCCAGGTCTTAAAAACATTTACGAGATGACATCGCATGGTTCAAACCAACTCCGTGTGGACATTGTACGTTCGAACGGAAGCAGTGGATACAATGTGTACGAGGGCTTTAGTCTTCAGCCTGGGACGAACTACACACTGAACGTTGGGTCTCGTATAAGGTCCGATGGTCGTAAGTGATTTAATCGTTTAATTAATTCTTGTTTCAAAGACTTTGTCTTACCCAGCACTCATCTACTTAATAAAATAATGTTTTATGCAAAATTTCAAGAATTGGTACAAGTGCATAATTAAATTCGAATAAGAAACTTTTAATTTAATACTGTGACTTATATTAAAGAAGATTAAATAAAGCTGCGGGATTTGTTCTATTGACAATAAAGTACTGTATTTTGACATTGACCTAAATGTTACATTTTGAAGTAGCAATGTGGTTCTCGTTCTCGGCAATCGGTCTGATAAAGATTTAATTGTGTACCAAGTCATGTAAACCTAATTCAATCCTAGCTTTAGTTAAATATATCGAAAACATTTCCGGAAAGACCGAAAGCAAAACATACGACAATAATTCCATAACTCCACCCTATGGTAATGGATGTTTGATACTACTCAAAAATTATGTTCGATTTAAATGCAGAGATAATGAAATAATTGAAGTATTCTGTGAATAAGAAATCAGACATTGTTTCATTTCGCAATAATTTTATTTTCTACGCCTCGTCAGATTATATGTTAAAGTTCAAACTCGCACACAATGTACCGCTTTGAAGACAATGCTCGAGCAACATGGCGCATATATCTGTTGCACACATAGTGCCCGTCCTTTTAAACGAATTACGAAACATGTCTGGTCAATCGTAATGAGAAACACAATACAAACTATATATAAACATATCAATCGGTTTAGACATTAAAACCGTAATGTAACAAGATACTTCCTTTATTTACAACAGAACTTAATTTAAAACGGTATATTGTATATTAAAATAAGACAATTAAATGGTATAATGAGATGTGTACAGTATTATTAGGTAGTATAGTGATATTATTCAAATTGGTTTATATCTTAAGGAAAGACTATGGTTTCTAAATACACTCGTGTTTCACATGTATATCAATCCGATTATCTTAACATAAGTTAAATCATACCTAGATTATATCGCACATGTATATGGTGTTCTTTTTAATTAAGCGCGCTCGCTCGATAGCAAATACATGGTATAACAGATACTTCTTTAATTAAATAAACTATATACAACCACGAAACACTTTGCAACAGTTACTCATTAGATTCACATAATTATATGTTTGATATATTTACAATCGTGTCGTTTTGTTTTATCTTACAGTTTTCCAAACAACCGATTCATTTAGTGATGGAAACCCAAATGGAATACCGGTCGGAAATGCCTTCAGTACGTATGATCATGACGTTGACCGTGGGTCGGGGACCAACTGTGCAGCAGAGTTTAAAGGGGGCTGGTGGTACAATAACTGCTATGGCTACATCAATCTGAATGGGCTTTACCGACCAGGACAATCTGGTTTCGAGTTCATGACTTATGACTCTCGGTACGGTCTTGCTGCCAGCACCATGATGTTTAAAAGTGTGTCATAACAATGCATCACATTTCAACTGTGTGTATTAATCTTTTGCACCACCAAATACTACTTCTCAATACGACCACAAATTGTGCGCAATGATCTTACTGTCACAAACTATATGATGCAATGTTTCTTAAGTTTATATTT
Source organism: Dreissena polymorpha (assembly GCF_020536995.1). Lineage (NCBI taxonomy): Eukaryota > Metazoa > Mollusca > Bivalvia > Myida > Dreissenidae > Dreissena > Dreissena polymorpha. Next base: position 31,296,247 of record NC_068363.1, read on the forward strand.
TGAATAAAGACAATATGTAGTTGATACTCGTTTTGGTTTCCAGTTGTAATGAACTGTTGTAATGGTTCTTGTGTTATGATCCTTATATAACCGTTTAGCAGTTAAATAGTTACGAAATGCTAATGCATTCTCCTTTATTGCTTATCAATTTGAAATATGATGCTATGAGGTTAATACTTATGTGGACTTCAATATGAAATGAATGCTTCTCGATCAAGTGTGAAGTTTGGAGCTCCTTTACACCGGTTTAAACCCATGTTGCTTTTGTATTGACCGTTCCAAGGCGGTGACCCCAGAGTTGTTCATGGTATTTGTGCTGCTGTAATGGTGTGCGTGTCTTGTCTTGTACATGTGTTTTGTATCTCACTGTTTTGCATTTGATTCCTCGCCATATATATATCACAATGTATAATATAAGTTTTCTTTCCTGCCTGTGCAGCTGTAGTTTCATTCTATGTGTATGACACCTGACAATAAAGTTATTAACACGCTATGATACCAATTTGTGTTATCTTCAATATGGCAACATCTCGGCTTTTATGACACCGACTGTAGCGAGGTTTTCCAATTAGTCTATTCGAATAACTGTTAGGACTGTATACAATTTAATCACTGCATTGAGTTGATTAATAACACAACACTTAATTAATATTTTAGACCGTATTTTATTTTTATTTTAACACAAGTTTCGTTATATTCCAAATAAGCAGTTTTTACTTTTACACTTAATATTTAGTTATTTCCTTATTGCTGGTCGAAAAGCTACTGTAAATTATCCACAATAAAAGGTATCGATGTTACTACTTTAAAGCCTAAATTCTTACTACAATTTTGTCCACAATCACCAAACAGACCCACACTTATCAACATTCACAACATAAACCCCCCGAAAACCTTTCACAACAGAGCACATTTAATCTTAAACAAACAAACTCTCTCTCTCAAACAATATCAGCTATCCGATCCAGCAACCACACCCAAGGTATAATTAATACCAACTTCGCGACACCGACTTCATTAAATTAAACAATTAAGCAAAGTTAAGCGTGTATACAACTTTATTCAAGACAACCTATATATCATATTGCTACATGATTAGGACAAAGGATACGGTTGAAGGTGCGTTAGTACAAGGATCTATTAAATATTGAAAGAAACATTTGTAGATTTCGAAAATCTAGTTTAAACGTAAATTATCGTACCTGAGTAGCATGTTCAATAAGCCCCGATTTAACAGAACGACACCCATATCATATCAATTTTAACATATAACAAATAATGTATTGCTTCTTCTTTCTTACGGACATTTGTATGCTTAGTATATCAACCTACAGCATGTTATCCTGTTTGCGATGATGTGACCTCAGATTCGCAACCTTAAGGCAGAAAATTGCCTGGCGCTTCTGTCCAATAGGTCTTTAAACAAATAGTCGGCAACTTTAATGACATCAAACTCATTCACTTGATGTGTACTGCTAAAGGCGACGTTTTGTTGAAAACAATAAGACTCAAAGTATTCAAAGCACTGGTGGGGCGATTTTGCTCACATTGTTCGGTCGTTAAAACACTATACACCTTGATGCCAACCAATCACCTTTTTTGAAGAAAACAGATGGAAGTAAGGAAGGATGACCATGGTGATAGGCTATCAACATTATATGATTTAGCTATTGGGGTTAAATGTAAATGCTTTTTAAAACAAGTGTTTGTTGTATTTGCCAATTGATAGCTAAACTGCGAAGATATACGGCCTTCGGCACAATCGCCCCAAAACAGCATCATAATCACAGTAATCGTGTCATTAGATACACATATTTCTTTGACATTTTGTAAAAGGTCAAATTGTTATCCCGAATGATGATTATAATTGTTATTATTTTAATAGTAAATTTCTTACTTTTAAGAATAGATGTAATACAACAGATATTTCATGGACATTTGGGAACAGTCTTTCGAATTTTCAACATATTTTACAGAGAATAATGTTGCCTTCACTACTTCGGAAAACAAATTGACTTTCCAAAGTGTAAATAATATATATTCACAACGCGTTTTTAACATCAGTTTAGTAAGAAGTTAATAAAGCATCATACAAAAAATCTTTGTTTAAAGCCTATACTGTTGATTAACTTTAAAGTTGGAATATTTAGTCATGGGGCGTAGGTACTTTGAATTATGATTACAAATGCAAATCCTGTAGAGAAACACGTTTTGTGATAATTCAGTATCACAAACACAGACACAATATTTTTACATGGCACTGTGTACACAAGGCGTCATAATTAGTAAATCATACATATATATACATTTATGAACGATAATCGAACCGAATAAGTCTATATGCAACTTTGGTGCAATACATGCAATTTTTTGCTTGTTCGACTATAAATACATTACATTGTATTATAGGCGTTTGCTAATAAACAACTGTATGGAATCCTCATGCGTGAACGACCGTGTTGTTTATCGATCAATAAACAACCTATTTGGTCTTCCCGCGATGTACCCGTCTAGCGATAAGAAGGTTCCGGGTTCGAGCACCATTCCGAGAGCGTATTCAATATATTTTAATAAGACATTAAGTGGCGGTTTTACCAAAGAATCCAACTGAAGAGTGTCTAAATGAGTTGTTTGCTCTAAACGTAATCAAGATACAATAATTTAGGTTACAGATTACCGTTTTAGACTAGACAACAAAGATGTGTATATGCAGATACACAGCAACAATGCGTTAAAATATAGTCGTACCGTCTACATCAACATGTTTCCAAAATATTGAAATTAACAACAAGATTAACAAGATTAACACTCAAGATTTTATATTATTTTGATCTCTTTTGCGTTCATCAATGCTATGAAATGTACATCATTGAATTAGTATATCAGCAAAAGTTTACGTTTCGTCAATGTGCCTTAAAAATACATGGCTATATTGATACTTTTATGTATTAATTAGCGCGCAAAATACCGAAGTTACATTTTTTTTGCCGCTTCGTCATTTTGACTTCAACCAATTGCGGTTCGTCATTACATCACATGACTTTTTTGAGCTGTTGCGATTGGTTCACTAATTCGTTATTTTAGGGGTATTTTTTATGTGCATTGATTTCCCGCTTTGAACAGTATCAAAATCGCGAAATGCCAAAACATGTAGGTTCGGCATTTTAAATTGTGACCATCGATATATATAATCACAACATGTGTACACTCTTTCTTATCAAAATAATATATTTTACTTATGTATAAATCTACGTGCTTATTAGTTTTTGTTATTAATTAGTTGAATCTTTGCAAATGTTGTCTTTATAATGTGGTGTACATGAAGGAGATTCTTTGATCAATCCAATATAATTATACGTACTAATATACGCTTTTTATCTTTCTTAACCGATTCTATTATGTCTTAACAACGATGAAGTTTCAATTAAGTAAACGATTACCTTACGTATCTAGAGATTTAAAAAAACTGTCATCGGTTAAATTTCGCGCTCAGGCGAAAAAGGCATACTGTACTAGAATCGATGTTACTGTTTCATTGTCGTAATAAGAAAAGTCAATATTGAATTGCATACTTGTGTTTACAGTTTGTGTTGGCATTAAGATTAGTATTTAATTTTAAGTTTAGACTGCAAAATAACGTATGTTATTTAGTTTTATAAAACACATATATAGTAGTTATTTACCGTTGGACTTTTACACTGAACAATGGATGACGATATATATATTTTACTTGTTTTTCTGACATCGTGCTTTGGTCAACATCTGACCCTTCAATGTTAACTGTAATTAAATCGATACATACTCTCTTCTAGCGAAGGTTTATTTGAAGTGTGATCCTATGGTGTTAACTATTATTTACAATCGCTTGCTTTATTGAACTATGCTGGCACACGTTGAGCTTTGGATGACATTAAACCGATCTTGAATCATCGAGGCGATGATGTGTATGAACTCTAAGGTGTTGAGTTCAGTATGTTGCATTGATGTATTTGTCTTTTGTCAATGTATGCCATTTGGTAAGCTGCCTAAAATCAATTACGTTCTTGTAATGATAATAATGATCTCCTGCTAAAGCAGATGATGATTCTCTTAACATAATACTGAGATGGTGGCCCTTTTAGCAAAATATGGACATTAAGCATTGCCTTTGTCGTACATATGTGCGTTCCAAAGCTTGCATTATAATCGCGGTTTGACTCAAAAATGGATATCGCTCAAACTTTTAAAGTTAAATGACCTTAATGTGCAAATGATCGTTAAAAAAGGTAATTCGGATGCGACGAGTTTTTGCAGAATTATTGTCCTTTGTATGTGTTTCACTATATAACATATAGTCTCTTGAAGGGTGTGTGTTTAACTAGTCTTTAACAACTGGACGTATCTCGCTCACTATTCCACAGGTGGATAACAGTAATGAGCCGATGGCTGTGAATATAGGAACTTCGTTTGCAACGAAGTTTGTCATTATGATGGTTCTGTGCCTGTTTTCTACTATAGTATACATATTCCTATTGTTTCCAACTCTTCGTTTAACTTCACGATTGATATCGCTATAACTCTCAAAGAGGTGAATATCGTGTGTGTGTAGACAAAAAGTAATTGCGGCAGCAACTAATTTTTGCGGTTTTACTCGAGTATAGGTTTTACAGTAATTAATGTGCAATACATAGTATAACACAACATATATATGCATATGCATATCTGGGTATGTTGTTAAACTGTTTTTGATATAATAGTATAGCCCCATTTTATGCAAAACATGAAATTGTTTATCATGCTTGTGTAATCCGTTTCTTAAATGTTTTGCACATTCAGTCATAAACATGTACAGCTATATTCAAGAGCATGTGCGCGTGCTCACTTGGATATGTTTTTCTCGCAACAAGTTAGATGTTCAGACAATGTTGGGGCATCAGTGTGCTTATATCTAGTAATTGTTAACACGCGAGTTAAAAAGCCATATACTCAGTATATTACAATTGTTGAATTAATGTGCGGTTGTACGTTTTATGTGCGCGTGTTAGGATTATTACGTCATGAAAATAATCACTAGTATTGGCCATCGCAAAACGGCGTCTCGCGCGTAAAAAAGCGTATCTCTAGTAAACAGTCAATGTCAATCTAAAATTGTGCTTGTTTCACACATAGAGTTCAAACATATAATAAGAGCATAATACAGAAGGGAAATTGTACACTTTTGACAACAGCTTTTTCGGACGGCAATTTAAATATTTGCTATCCATTTATAAACTAACTTTCCACATTTGTTCACCGTGGATTGCGTGGCAGACCTGTCTCTCTAGCTCAAATATATAAGTAATATTTTTAGGTTAAATGTCTCATTTTGGCATGACAAGGTTTATGGACAGTAAATTATCATCTATCATGCCTTCAAAGTCGTACTTATGGGTAAAACAAAACACCGACTTCCGGTCTTTAACTTCATCGTATATCAAGTAATTTGTGTTGAGTATGCCATCGTATAGCTCAATATCCACTGCTTATATGAGTGCGTGCGTTATTACAATTAAATATTGTACTCATCAATAGACACAATATTTCGAAATTCGGAAATCAAAATATTCAAATTATTGTATTCAATTTTTAATTATTGATTATTAAACCAATAATGATATTGTTTAGCTTTATGTATTCTATGGCATGCTCTAAAAGAACCCATTTATAGCTAGTGAACTCTCCCATCCTTCTAAATTGGATCGATTTATTTCCAAAATAAGGGATGTCTAGTATATTTATTTCTATATTTAGACTATTTCTTACATAAATTATTTTAAACAAACAGCGCAGACTCTGATGAGACGCCGCATCATGCGGTGTCTCATCTGGGTCTACGCTGTTTGCCAATGCCTTTTTTCTAGACGCCAGGCATACTCAAAATAAAACGAATATTTCGCAAAATACTTAAATAAAGTTAACCCATAAACAACCAGTGTTCATAATAGCAATAGCCAATATTTCAACGCTCGATTTTGGTATGGTAACATAGATTAAAACAGTTTTTTTTTAATAATTTTTTTTATAACACATTTATATAGCGCCCTTTTCATACTCGAGATTTGCGTTCAAAGGCGCTTTACATTTTGTCCCTGATCACTGGGTCATAAGTCGTCCGTTAATATCTTGGCACAGTATGCAGCCACGGCACATTTGCTTATTTCCCTCCCAGGTACCCATTTATACACCTGGGTGGAGAGTAGCAGAGGTGGTCAGGGCGGGATTCGAACCCGGGACCTCTTGATCCCCAAGCCAGCATCCTTCCATTAGACAACTGCTCCCACCAGATAAACGATGGTTGTTTTTATTTTTTTGTGGCACAATATATTTCATAGTAATTTTTCCGCAACGATATATTTCATACGGCACACGAACACTAATATGGCACATAAAGATGTGTTGAATAAATGTTTCACCAAAAAAAAATAAAAGGATATTTTGTTGAGTGTTAAATGTATGTTACCAGACCGCATCTAGCGTTGCAATTTGAATATTGCTACAAGGAACATTTTTTAATATGTTAATTGTGTTTGTTTTTCGAAATACTGTACTTAATATTCGATGATTTTGAGTGCTTATGGGCTTTTAAATAACATTTTCTTTCAAGTTCAGCTCCTTTCGGAAAAAAAAAGACTAGTAATGAATCAATATTCTTTTAGCGACCAAACTCTATGCTAGAAGAGTCAAAATATTGTGATCATGGTAAAGTACTATAGTCCACGCGTGAACGGTCATTAGTTGAACTAAAAGATATTCCAGTAAGGCAATTATAAACACGGACATTAAACGATGTTTAAACTATTCAACACTCGACTATTCGACGACGTAGCAATCTGTACAAAAACGAAAGAGGAAATAAGAAATTGTTTTAAGTACTATTGCGTTTACGAAAAAAGAACACATGAAGTAAAAAACAGCATGTACATATTGAGCATGTAAACGCTTTCATTATTCTATAATGTAGGGAGTGTTAATAGTAACCTGCTGTGTGCATTTTTATGTTCCATTCTATTTTAGTATATGGTTTTTAGTTCCTGATTTTGGTCTGTTATAGGTCTTTCAAAAGCGGTTCAATGGCAGTGAGGATTTTTATCGGAACTTTAGTGACTATAAAAACGGTTTTGGATCTGTCCACGCGGAACACTGGCTGGGTATAAGTTTATACTACTATATGTTATCATAAACTTTTTACAAAAAGATTTCACAAATGCATGTCATGGTGTTTTTTTTTTCAAAAACAATATATTATCCAACCACATTTGTTTCAGGAATGAACGTTATAATTAGTTTAATGAATAATATTTTTTTCTCGACATATACAATAACCAATGGGAAAACAGAAGATCAATTAGTATCATCCGGTATATTGATCTTATCAATAAGTTGCAACATATTTTCTTCAATTTCGATCTTAAATACATTTACGAGATTACATCTAGTGGTTCCTACCAACTCCGTGTGGACATTGTACGTTCGAACGGTAGCAGTGCATACGATGTGTACAGGGGCTTTAGTCTTTAGCCTGGAACGAAATACACACTGAACGTTGGGTCGCGTGTACGGTCAAATGGTCGTAAGTGATTTAATCGTTGAGTTTATTCTTGTTTCAGTGACTTTGTCTTACATAACAGTTTACATACTTAATATTCAATCATATGTGTTTCAACATGTAAGGAATTAATACGTCTGCATAGTAACATTTGAATGAGAAACTTTCAATTTAATACCTGACTTATATTCAAGAAGGAGAATTTAAGCTGGTATAATTGCTGTTTTGACATACGTCATTAATAAAGCACTTTAAATTAGCAATGTGGTTCTCGTTCTCGACAATCCGTCTGATAAAGATTTATTTTTGAACCAAGTCATTTTCACATTGTTTCATTTCGCAATTTTTTTATTCCCTACGCCTCCTCTGGTTATATGTTTCAGTTCAAACTCTCACACAATATACCGCTTTAAAAACAATGATCGAACAACATGGCGCATATATCTGTTGCACACATAGTGCCCGTTCTTCTAAACGAAATACGAACCATGTCAAGTCAATCGTAATGAGAAACACAATAACCAGTATATATAAATACATATATATATATATATATATATATATATATATATATATATATATATATATATATATATATATATATATATATATATATATCAATCGGTTTAGCCATTAAAACGGTATTGTAAAAAGATACTTCCTTTATCAAGGTGCCTGAACCACGTGACTTTTTCGGCTATGTGTGGGACAATCGGGTGTAAACAAAACGTCGCTTCAAGTAACGTTTTTGATAATTTCTTCATTATTTCAAAACCATTTTCAAAAAAACAAAGACGAGTGCCCGGTCATTGTAAACAGACACAACTTTTTTACGTTTGCGCAAAATTAATTAAGCATTTTTTCCAAAAAGTGCAACCGCGTGTTTGAAAACACATGAAGTGAAATGCTATGTGTGGTATATTTTTTGTTCAATCAACAAAAACATTGATTATAATATTGTCGAGGGTTAAAAAAATAGGGCGGACATTGTTATTCTTCATAGATAAGCTACTTACATTGTATGTTTGCGCAAATACATCTTATTTGGAGTGTGTGTATGTAAATGTTATACTGCTCTGTGTGAGACACATTTTTTAAATGCTATGTGTGGTAAACAAGAATTTGCCCGTCAGTTCTGCATTTAATCTGAACACAGTTTTGTAAGAATCTAGAACATAAACTTTAGTCTGTCCTGAAAATATATCAAATTAACCAAATGTTACATTATTGAATACATTAAGTAATCGTGTAATGATTAAACAATTCATGTTAAACTGAACATAATTCTTATAAAAGCATACACGTTATGTTGAAATATAATATTTCTTTGTTTTACTTATTGTCTTTAAATAAATATAATTATTGATATATTTCTGCCTGAATATTGAATTTGGTCCATTGTTTAATGAATGACAGAGAAAATAAGAGCACATGCTTTAAAATGGGTTTAACTTCTATTGTTTTTCAGACTTGTAAAGGATTAGTCGAAAGATCTGTAACGCTTTTAAGGTTCGAAGCTGTGTAAGAACTACATGAACACCATCAAACCACATGGAAGGTGATATGTGGCAAGTTAATTATCAAAACCACAGTGACAGAGACAGGGACCCCGCTTCATTCTGTGATGTTTATGGAAAACTATTTCAACTAACTATGCAAACATACCATTTAACATGTATTTTTGCATAAGCAAAACAAAGTGTGTGTATTGATATGTGTTTATATTTATGGGTTTTGTATCGATCTTATTACTAAAATTGATTAGATGATTATAAAATCTGATTATGTGTGTTAATAAAACATGTGTTTCACAACAAAATACAATTTAAATCCAATGATGCTTGTTTGTGGTCTATTTCAATATCATCTCCATATGAACATCTTCGAATCCAATAATGCTTGTTTGTGGTCTATTCCAATATTATCTCCATATGAATATCTTCAGTATATCAAAAAAAAAACACTTCATTAATAATAACATTACTTTATAGCTAGCATGCACATGGAACAATAGAAATTAAAGCACCAAATACATAAAGAAGTACATTAGTATTCACAAAGAAATCGTAATCCGTCAATTTATGAATTTGCAAATCTTGCTATTCAAACATATGAATGCTCCAATTAAGTCATAACAAATGATCATCGCCAAAACGTCTTGACTTGTGGGGGTTATTATACCAACTAACATATTGAATTGCATCAATACTTCATTTACTCAAATTCAAATGATATCTGAATAACTGAAAATAGTTTGAGATGTTTAATGAAAATACTCATTCGCCCCGGTCATGTGAGCGCGCTGCAAGATCTTGTTACCACTGCACCAAGTAATTAACATTAAATCATATAATGTTGTTCAATATTTTTTTTTTGTTGAAATGTCAAATTTTTATGTAATGTTTACTTTGATTTTTTCTTTCCCTGTATTACTTGCACCATCTGGTAATAAAACAAACGGTCATTTAAACTTTGGAACATTTACTATACATGTTTGTATATGACAACTTTTCATTGATCAAGATATCAGTACGTCTCTTGAAGGTGCTTCCAAAAAATACTTTAATCTCCCTGAAAAGAACAAAATACAAATGAAATAAACTGTTAAAAAATAGCATGCGTGATATATCAGATAGTTCAATAGGATTTAGATACAAATACATGATTTTCCAGAAAAAAATGTTATTGATCCTAGTGTCTTTTTGTTTCAAAATGCTGTATGATCTCTTTATGCTTATTTAATAACTATCGTTACAGTCAAAAATGCTTACACATACCTGCTAAAAAACACACAACTAACACTTTTTGTAGTTTTGTTGCAATAATATTCACATGACATCTTGCACAAACAATCCTTACGATTTTGTGTATTAAACAAGTGCATAAGTTGGCAGTAACAATTCACTGAAAATTCAACATTTTGTAACAATCAATTTTAAAGAAACAAAGAAGAAAAAGTTTGGAGGAACTATTTTCCTGTCCGTGCGTGGGTGGCTTTGTGTTAGGAGATCCCCGACCGTGTTTTGACCTCTCTGCCACACTGTTCGCAAACAAATGGCATTCTAAAAGTAAACAAAATATGAATATAAGTTATCGACAATCATGATAATTTTGAGTAACATAAACGTAGGATTATCATATTTAAAACAATACCAACAATGTTTATTGACCAACTTTTGTTATTCAGACAGATTTTAAATATTATTGACGTTTATGTCAATCTTTCGATTTTCTAGTTTAGTTTGTATACCACACATAGCATTTAAAAAATTTGTCCCACACATAGCATCCTTACATTTTCATACACACACTCCGAATCAGATGTATTTGCGCAAAAATACAATTTATGTAGCTTCTCTATGAAGAATTGCAATGTCTGCCCTATTTTTAAACCCTCGACAACATTGTAATTAACGTTTTTGTTGATCGAATAAAAAATATACCACACATAGCATATCGCTTCGTGTGTTTTCAAGCACGCGGTTGCACTTTTTGGAAAAAATACTTAATTAATTTAGCGCAAACTTACCAAAGTTGTGTCTTGCGACAATGACCGGGAACTCGTCTTTGTTTTTGTGAAAATGGTTTTGAAATAATGAAGAAATTATCAAAAACGCTACCTGAAGCGACGTTTTGTTTACATCCGATTGTCCCACACATAGCCGAAAAAATTACGTGGTTCAGGCACCTTGTTTATTTATTACACAATTTTACAATTTAAAACGGCACATTGCAAATAAAAATAAGGCAATTAAATGTTATATTAAGATGTGAGGAGCATTATCAGGTAGTATAGTGTTATTGTTCAAATTGGATTATATCTTAAGGAAAACCAAATATTAATGTGAACACTATGGTTCCTAAATACAGTCGTAGTTCACATGACTATCAATCAGATTACATTAACATAAATTAAATCATACCTAGAATATAACACACATTATATATATATATATGTGTTTTTTTACATAAAGCGCTGTCGATAGCAATTACACCGGTTAACAGATCCGTTTTTAATTAAATAAACTATATACAATCACGCTTCACTATGCAACGGTTACAAATTAGATTAACATAATTATATGTGTGATATATTTACATTTGTGTATGTTTGTTTTATCTTACAGTTCTCAACACATACTACTCCTTTAGTGATGTTGGCGGAAATGCCATCAGTACGCATGATCATGACGTTGACCGTTCATCGTGGGCCAACTGTGCAGCAGAGTGTAAAGGAGGCTGGTGGTACGAGGACTGCTATTAATTCAGCAATCTGAATGGACTTTACCTACCCGGACAATTAGATGGCGATTCCATGAATTATGACTATAACTACGGTCTTGCTGCCAGCATCATGATGTTTGAAAGTGTGCCATAACAATGCATCATATTTCAACTGTGTATATTAATCATGTACACCTTATACACCTACTCAATACGACCACACTTTGTGTGCAATTATCTTAATTTCACGAACTATAAAAGTATGATACAGTGCCATTTAAGCTTTTTTTATTTAAAAAAAACATAATTATGTAGCTGATTCTCGATTTCTTTTCAAGTAATAATGCATTGATTGTAATGGCTTGTGTTCTAATCTTTATATTACCGTTTAGAAGTTAAATAGTAATGAGATATTAATGCATTCTCATTAATTGCTTATCAACTTGAAATATATTGTTATGAGGTGAATACTAATGTGGACTTAAATGTTCCACCTATAAATTTTGGAGTTTCGATCTCTTGAAAACCGGTTTAAACTCTCAGTGCTTTTGTATTGCCCGTTTCGAGATTGCCTTGAACCGTGAATACATCTGGGTCCCTGCATGAAGTATCGGCCTCTAGACCATGTCAGTTCACCAGGACCCTACAACGGCCTGTACACTTAAAATACGGAACACAAAAATGTAACCTATATTCAAAACAATACATGCATGATTATTGGTCGAACAAAAACTTAAATTGACATTCCTAAAAAGGTTGAGCAAATAACATGATTGTGCAACATGTTCTTAAACAAATTAAAAATTAAACTTGTTTTACCGTTTTATCAACCAAGGTAAATAGCGACGACTTTATATCATCAGTGTTGTCAAACCCACCCTGCGCAGAAAAAATCGGGGTTTCAAAGTTTGAACGAGACAATACCACCCGGGGGGTGGGGGAATTTTTGGGTAGGGGTGTCCCGCTGAGATTTCCGAAATGTGACCCATTTTTATACCGGAACTCGGATAAAGTAGACCCATTTTGATACACTATTTTTGAAAAAGCAGACCCATTTGTATACGACACCAATGAAAAGTGGACCTATTTCAATACAACAATTTTAATAAACATGACCCATTTTAATACTAGAATTTGATAAAGTGGACACATTTGATACTAGAATTTTAATCTCTTTCATATCAATACAGTATATACTTATTGAATTTGCTATTATGCGCTTATGTGTAAATTTCATATATGTATCATACATTTCTATAACATTTTTATACCCAATTATATACAAAAATGAAGTTTATCTTACCCATTGTGATACTGATACATTCAAATCTATATGCATTTATATACAAGCAAATTTATGATTTTAATAACCATAACGATACTTAGATGCTGAAAACCATACCCATATCGATAATTTTAGTTGATAAACACACCCCATGAAATCGGCACACCCCTATACACCCGTATATGGAGAGTTACCCCCCCCCCCCCCCCTCTCGGGCAAAACCATATACCGTTTTTAATAAACTTAATTTTAGGGGTTATAACTATCATAATCGAACTTTAATGTGCGTTTGTAGACACTGATATAGATAATAGGACCTCGCATGTATACTAATAAACAATTAAACGATATATATAATAACGTGGTTATTACGGCTGTAGGGATTGGATAAGAACCTAGTTCCTTAGAGTTTAAGATGAAACAGAGCCAAGTTTATTATTTATTCAGGTACATTCGGTGCCCCGTTGTATTCAAAGCTACGATCCTGAATAATTGTAACTAAGATATTTAATAATAAATTCAGGGCATGTGTTCAATGACACTTTACTAGAATCCACAGCCACACGAAAGTACTTTCAATATTACAAGTACAACCCCAGTGCATGTACAATATAGAGCCGGGACCCCGGCTAGTGGTACTTTAACCACGAAATATGTCGGGCCAAGTCGTGTAATTGCAAATTAAATTGTGAGACCGCCCGTTTAAGTTTAAAGAGAGATGTACGAACTTGTGGATGCCGGGGAGTACCTCTAATTCTTTGTCGGGGAACTGTAAATTATATCGTGGTGAAATTTGAGCTGCGGAACATTTTCACACGTAAAATAATTAACCCATTATTTTAAAACGCTTCTTAGCCAGAGGAGTTATTTCGCTTGTTTAAGGTTCATGTAGAGGCTTCATTTTGAAAAATGTGGGACCCCTAGCATTGAACTCAAATTTGACTGAAGGACGAGTTCCACATTGAAAATGTATACATATATGCTTGAAAGGATGTTTTTCCTTCAAACTGCTACCAATTTTGTACATCAACGTATCATAACATCCACAAAATCTTAAACTTAAACTTAAACTTGCTAATTTGATGAAACGCCTATTTATATAATTATATTCAATGGCGTTGTACAAAACATATATATGTACATAAAATTGATAAAACATAAGAGGTATTGATAATATTATGCAGCATTAATTAAAGGATTAATGATCTTAACATGTGTGATATAAATAATAATGCTTAAGGAACTTAAGCAATAAAACAATACCGGCTACACTATTAAAACACAGTAAAAGTAAAATATTATGTAATAAATTGATATAACTAGAGTTAAAACAATAATTATAATGATAATATGAGGAAATATTTGGCAACATAAAGACACTGTATTTCATTAACAAAAAGGATACGTAAAAGAATATTTCTGCACTATGGCTGTCGGATCCCACAGCTACCGGTCATCTGTCATACTCAAGGACACTTCTTTTGGGTTTTAACCTTATTTGAACTATCGTGACTACAAGTCACAAATAGACTGACCAAGTGTGACTACAAGACATAACTTGAAGGTTAAAATTATAGTGTGACTATAAGACACAGCTAGAAGGCCTAAGCATGACTAAAAGACAGCTAGTTGATGTAACTCAATCATTGAGCAAAGAAGCCCTTATGATTCTTGGTTACCAGTCACTTGTACAATAAATTTTTTTTTTATTATTTTAATCACAGGTATTCAAATTAAAATAGGTTGTAAAAGTCTTTGAAGAGAAATGTTTTCAAATTCCTTTTGAAAATATTTATTGATGCGGAAGTCCGGATTCTTGATGGAAGGTCATTCCACAGTTTCGGACCAACAACTCCGAAACTCCTGTCCATGAAAGTTTTTCTCTTTGTGCGTTTCACATCATAACATCCGTCATACGAGACGGTAGATCGTAGGTTACGTGCTGGTACTTTTTCTTTAAAAAGTTCTGTAAGGTAAATCAATCAAAATACAAAGCGATTTTAACACTAAAATATATATTATTTTCAAAAATCTGAATCATGTTTATTCCACTTATTTCGGCGGAAAATTATATAACTAGTGAATAATATCGACATTGACGAGGGCAAATTACGCTTAAATAGTAAAAAAAAAATACATATCTAGAAATATCAAAACTCGAACACATGTCATTTCATCACCATGGGGGCAGCCATTTTTAAATTAATAAAATCGAAAGAAACATGCTAAAAACTCACTCATCGCCTAATTGACATTCCAAACGGTTGACGATGACAAATGCATTGGATTGTAATCTTTCCTTTGATGTTTGCAAACTGCACGATCATACCTCATACACACTCAAAAGAATAACTATGTAAGAAGCATTTCACCAATGTTTACAATCGTTATCAAATCACTGTACTTATATTATTGCGCATAAAATAGTACGCTTTCAGACTGACAGAAAGATCGATACGTAACTCCGTTCAATTCATCACGGTATACTATTCTATCGATAATATCTAATAATACATCGCTTTAAAAATCTAAAAGTAGAAATAATTCTTTTAAACGGATTTTTTAATAACGAAAGTGAAAACAACGGAAGTTGGATGGATATTCTGTGAGATGCACTTCGGCTCCAGAACAACAAAACAAATAAACTAAAAAAGACGTGTGGGGGACAATTTTCAGCTGGAAAATATTTGAAATAGGGTAAGTGTTGATATCTCTGCGTGGTCATTTCTGTTATTTAAAGCGATCTCTTGCTGATTAATGTTAATAGTTGTTTTACTAGTTGCCACCCAACTGTCAAAATAAGTACATGTGTTTTCTCAGGTATGTGTATACACATACCCGGTTTTCTCACCACTGCACGTGGTTTCAACCGATTTGTTTTGCACGTTTTTCTACGGATCACAGCGATGGCCACGCTTTCAAAATGGGTAGAAGGAATCAAAATATATAATATATAGTTTTGCCAATTTCTTTATTCCTTTACAATTTTATACGTCGTCTGAAATCTATTTCAATTTGAGATGGTTTAAAATTTGCAATTTGGTTGAGAGGTAAATAACAAAATTGTTAAGCCTTTGAAATAGAATTGTGACTCTTATTATCCACCATACCTGGATTTTTAAAAAGTAGTTACGTTTAAGTTATTTTAAGAACTTTGTTTAGGATATTTATCCTAAAAGGCAGTTAAATAAAAACTCATTTGTTGTTTTATGACAATGATTTTCTGTGAAATGTTGCTAACTTGACCTTGTATATGTATATAGCTTTGTATTTATTCAACTTAAGGTAGTGCATATCCTTCCTAACTTTAGATTGAGATTTTGTAAATTAGTGTATAAATGTATTGGTTTTAAACCAAAATATTAATAAAGCACACAAATATTGAATGTCAAAAATGTGTTTATGTTATTCTATCCTTCTTTAGCTTTAAAATGATATATAGTTTGACCATATTGTACCACATTCAATGAAGAAAAACATAAGCGAAGTTTTAATGAAATTTATCCCCCCCCCCCCCCCATGAACCTTAACATGATGTAGGCAGTCTCTTTCAGAAAATCATTGATTTGTCATTTCTCTAAAAGATGATTACATCTCTGTAAATCTCGTTAAGGTTTGTATCACACGTGTTACACATTTTCGCTTGGGTTTATTCATTAAACTGGTACCCGGCCACTCTGCTGTTTTTCGACGGTGGGACCAGGCAAATTAATCTGTTCACAGCTTCCTTTCAAAATAAATGTATTAATTGACATTGATAGTCATTTGAATTCTCTGAGACATGTTTTCAAGAATCGTTTTGATTGATGAAATGTTGATTATTTAACACTGACTTGATTATGTACGCTATATACTAATTTGCTGATTTCGGTATAAATGAAGTCTAGTACCGTTTTTATTTTAGAAGATTCAATAGAATTTGAATTCTCTGAGACATGTTTTCAAGAACCGTTTTGATTGATGAAATGTTGATTATTTAACACTGACTTGATTTATAAACGCTATATAATGTATTTGCTGGTTTCGGTATGAATGAAGTCTATTATCGTTTTTATTTTAGAAGTTTCAATAGAATATTTGTTAAAAATATGAAAACAAATATTTTCTGACGCGCTGAGTGAAACCATACGATATTTCAAAATTCAAAAGTTACCTCTATCATGAAAATGTGTCGAGATTTATACAAATAATGACTTTCTTACTTATTAAAAACATATTTAGAGGCGTTTCCTGAACTTGTCTAATTAAGCAAATACTCCTTCATACCTAATCTGTTCAAGCGAATTCTCCGTCGTCTTTTCAATCGTCGGACAGAAGATGCCGGCGGCGCCATGGCTGGCCGTCTACGCGATTATGGTGACGTGGCGGTCCGGAAGTTCCTCTAGGATGCACACGGCGGTCGAGAGGCCATTGGCTTCCGCCATTAGGGCTACGATATCGTACATAACCTGAAGCGAATTCGTTTGCGGGTACTATTACCTGAAATGTACACCCCAAAAAAGAAAATACCACCTAACAATCGAACATTCATTTGTTAAATATGTTGAACATGACACTATTAATCAGAAATGAACGCGCTATAGAAGTACATTATATCACACACCGTTACAACATTTAATAAGATTACACGTTTTATCATACAAAACATAAGATATATTAATAAAATACGATATATAAGTGCATTAAACAAATACTCATCTCGTATCTTCTAGTTTAATCTCTTTATTGACCGTTTAAAGAGCCACATATGGAAATACTTATATTATAAAACAGTAGAGAAAATATCCCAAAACAATCATATATTGCCCAAATGGTGCACAAAGGTGCCATGTGCCTCCTTCTTTAAATGTCACATGATACTATTGTACACCAATGGGCGATATGTTCAGGGCTTTTCAACTTGCAACACGAATAAAACTACGCTGATCAACTGATCCATCACACCACAAGGTGCCTGATATATTGCTATTTATAAATATTGCATAGACTAATCAATATCACTCTGTTAAAACGGGGCTTTATCAATGTGCAAGTTTCGTCTTTACTCTGCACGGACTCACGAAAGGAAATTTCCACTTGTATGGTACTTTGCGTTTACAGGAAGTCACTTGTTAGCTAATACCCAGTTAAGGCTGACTTCACAAGCTAATCTGGAACAACACTTACGCATGCGCATTAAGCCCCGTTTTCAAAGAGCGCGGCTTGTATACATTTCTACCAGAGACTCTTTGAATGCTTTTTCTACTAGCATACTAAGATTTATTAAGAATAACTTCTAACGCTTTAACGGTGGCACTGTTTTCATTCATACATCCTCGATTGTCGTCCCTTCAATTACGAAAAAATATCAAATGGCCTCTTTGATGCAAAAATGCACCATGTGACAGTGAAATTAGAAGTCATGTGGTACCTTTTTAACCAATGGGGCGAAATGATAAGCGAACATTATCCAGGGCTAGGTTAAACCTTTCACATTTTACAGTGAGTATTGAATTGAAATACATGTATGTCTACAACATTATCCAACAATCACAAGGAAATACACACAAAACACGGTTGAAAATAGGGGACGTAAATATGTGCCATGAGTCCATGCCCAGCTTTATACCAATACATATGCATGCTTTAAACGTTCTAGATGGTGTCATATGTAAACTGGCACCAACAAGATAAAATAACCACTAAGCATTGTCCTGTTTGTCCCCGCTCCACGATGTTATAGGCTTCAGCAACGTACGCACTCAGACCTCCGATGAAATATACCATTGAAAATTCCCCTGGTCCGAGTGGGAAGTACACTATAATACAAAGTTTAAGTGGCGACTTGTTGAATTCAAATTAAAAGTGCCAGCTTCTTGTTTTAAATGATTAGTATAAATGACCGACTAAAATGCAAGATATTCGAGTAATTCATTGCCCTATGGATACCTCGGCACGTATGCCAACTTAACTAAAGCTTGGCTCTTACAATATTTGTGCTGCAAAGTGCGTCA
This sequence comes from Dreissena polymorpha, assembly GCF_020536995.1. Taxonomy (NCBI): domain Eukaryota; kingdom Metazoa; phylum Mollusca; class Bivalvia; order Myida; family Dreissenidae; genus Dreissena; species Dreissena polymorpha. Next base: position 31,315,313 of record NC_068363.1, read on the forward strand.
ACACCAAAAAAATATATTATATTTTACACTAGATGTCGTCTGTGCATAAATAATTTCGCAGATTAACCAGAGTTGCGACACCTTAAGGGTTTCGCAGGATGGAATGAGTGGGGAGATCAAATCAAATTGTAAACCGATTATTTCTACCAAAAAATTGGGTACGAAAAACATTTGGGTACGAAAAAAATAAATGGGTAAGAATAATTAATGTGGGTACGAAAACGTTTGGATACGAAAAAAAATTGGGTACGAAAAAAATGGGAACGAAAAAATAATTTGAGTACGAAAAAATTTGGGTACGAAAAATTTGGGTAGAAAAAAAATAGGAACGAAAAAATTTGGGTACGAAAAAAAATTGGGTACGAAAAATTTTGGGTAAAAAAAAAGAGTGTGTACGAAAAAGTTTGGGTACAAAAAAAGTTTGGGTACGAAAAAATGGGTACGAAAAAAAAATTGGGTACGAAAACATGTGGGTACGAAAAAAAATTGGGTACGAAAAAAAATTGGGTACGAAATAAATGGGTCCGAAAAAAAAAAATTGGGTACGAAAAAATTTGGGTACGAAAAAAATGGGTACGAAACAAAAATTTGGGTACAAAAAAAATTTAGAAGGAAAAAAATGGGTACAAAAACATTTGGGTACGAAAAACATTTGATTAAGAAAAATATTTGGGTACGAAAAAAATGGGTACGAAAAAAAATTCTGGGTACAATGGGTTCATGTTAAGGTTTTAGCATGGCAGACGCCGGTGGCGAAAAGACACTTCATGACACAATGAGCTTGCTATGACAAAACCTTTTGTCCGAAAACAGCCGAGCTCATATGCATAAATCAGTGAGTAATAGTACTTATACTCAATAAAAGCTAGGCACAGCGTATAAAATCAGAACCACTGGGCCGAATCTGCTGAAACTTGGTCGCATTATAGATTATGGTCCAAACAAGCTACAGAATGAGCGCTTCTGGACCTGACAGCGTAAAACATTAACCGATAACGGACAGCACAAAATGGGTCATTTTGTAAAAAAAAAAGTAAACTTTAAGTGGCATTTAATGACTTTAAGACATCAGAAAGTTCAAATGTTTCATAATCTGCACACTTCGACTTGTTTGTTTTTTTTACAAATTTAGAAGCATTTATCCTTGGGGTGTATATAAACCCTGTTATTCAATGTCAAAAATAGCTAAGCAGCAATTCCCCTTTAACATTATTCCTTATATTTAATTGTATTGTTTAAAAAGATAACTGTGTATATTTAATCATAATGGCTCCGTATTTCACACTTGATAGGCCACTGCTGGGGCTTGAACCCAGAACTCATCTCACATTGTAAGATGCATTTTTCAATTAAACTACAATGACTGTATCGTGTGAAGTGGAGCCAACATACGCCCACATAAGTGAAAAAATCATTACGTCGATATATTTGTCCTGGGCGTTTTCGGACATGTCGCATAACTGTTTACAACAAAAGATGTATACATAGATAAATATACATACATGTAAATGGGGAAAAAATGAACCGTCTATTTTTTATTTTTGCTTCATATAAACACATTTCCTAGCCATGATTTAAAATTATATCATGTTGAAATCATTTTTAGACAGAATATTACTGAAACTGCAATAAACAATAAGATGGATAGATATAATGTTTAATTCTATCTTAATGTTTAATTCTATCTAGTACAATGAACAAATGTTCTTCCGATGCCATTTTCACTAAGGTATAGGTATTGAATCCTGATATATATACGACTAAAAATGAACATCTAAACAGCAGTATTTTACATGAAGAGTACTCACAAAACCACAACAATAATACTCGATGAATGGGCTGTCCGAAATCCGAAAAATATTTACACTACAATAACAAGACGTTAATACAAAATATGCACGTTAACATTATTCAAGATATGAAAGCAATATATCAAGGGATATAGGAAATATTTGGGGTGGTACGCACACTTTAACATAGAGTCAGTGTGCAAATTTCACTTTTGAAACCACTAGCCCGTTCGGGCTACCAGATGGAATTTTTCACTAGCCCGAACCAAAGTTTACTAGCCCGAACTGTTTATCACAAGTTTTTAAAATAAGTTGATATTTTTGCGGTTCTGGATAGATTTTATTGCAGGTAGGGTGTAATTGATAGGGATTGCAACTAACAGTTGATCCCAATTAACTGGAAATGTTATTATAATATTTCAATGACACAATACGATTATAATATTTATGTATGAGGATATTCGTCAATCAATACCTTACATGCAGTCAAGATGCAAAGGTATATATCCAGTCTGTAAATAATTTTAGATGTCAATTGTCCCAAATTTGAAATCCGAAACATTTAGCCGAAAGTCTGAGGCCGTATGATAAAGCGAATAGAGGGCAGTGTCTCCTCCCCCTAGCTTACTGTTCTTTTTTATAGTCTTTCTAGGTCCAATTCTGGTGAGTACAATGTGAAAAATTATCAACCAGACCATCCGTAACATCGCATGTGTATTCATCATTCTAGATATTTTTTTATCAAGAATGTCGAAAATAAATTAAAATCGACAGATAATACCGTATCTGGAAACAACTGTCCAAAAACATATCAATGTCAGTCTTTGCACGTGAAATAAAATATGCATATCGTTTGACTGCCAAAACTGAAAATCAGTAAAAAGTAACCAAGCAACTACGCTATCAATATATAATTTGGTTGACATATTCTATTAAAATATGATATTGCAATGTGTTAATTCGTCAATAGATCATTACAAATCCAAGATGGCGGACATTTAAAACATTTGTAGACTTGTATGGTTTTCTGAAAGTACAGCAAATTGAACAAGCTGGGTAGATCCGCATTTTATTCGCACGGTATCAAAAAAAAATGTCATTCAAACTCTGTCATGTCAACATAATAGGAAGGGTGAGGAAACGCGATACGAAGCTAAATAAACCCTCTAAGGTATGGTTCGAAAAATCAATAGCCCAATCGGGCTAGTACCCATGGAAATTCAGTAGCCCGAAACAAGATCAACTAGCCCCGGGCTAGTGCGAATTTCAAACACTGTAGAGTTATCAATAATATGCATATTCTACATGGAAAAAGTGTCATAATTCTTACGAAATGCAAGTGAAACAGTTGTCTGCTCTTGTATTTAGGTTGGGGACATGTTGGTTAAGAAATATGCAAAATATGGAAGCAATACGTCAAGGGACATAGGAAATATTTGGGGTGGTACGCAAACTATAACATTTGCACGCTAACGCCAATGCCGGGGTCAGTAGGATAGCTCCACTTTATATATTTCATATATAATAGTCGAGCTAAAAAGTAAATATACTATATTAATAAAAACAAGCTTACCTCAATCACAACTTTAATGCAATGCTTATAACAATAAAGTTACAATGATATTTCATTGATTAAAACTAACTTATTACTATTGGTTGCCCGCACTGGCAACCATCTTTAGTATTTTGGTTGCCCAGATAAAAAATAACGAGCCCAGAAATATGTACATGTGTATATTATACTTTCTTTTAATAAAATAATAGATAATTAAATAAATTTGCTGACATTGCACTACTCAATGTTTGATGTTTTATTATGAGCCTGAATTTGATCATTTCCTATTCCTAAATAATGAATGTTATTTAACTAGTATTGATCCATGGTGGTCAATTGTTATTCAATTTTTATTGCACTGAATTGTTTTAAGCTTTAAAAAAAAAAAAGTTGCCCGGCCGGACTATCAACTTTGGAAATTGAGTTGCCCAGGCCAAAGCTACTTGCCCTGGGCTCACGGGAAACCACTAATTTTCATCCCTGTATACCCTTTCATTTTCTGTTCTTCCATCCCATTCTCAAAATGAATTTTAAACCACAATACTTTATAATAACATTTGTATTGAATGCTGACCATATTATGACCCAAAAAACAATTTTACAAACCCATAATCCAGTCGCAGCGAGTTTTTTTATTTAGTTTACCATTATCAGTGTTCTCTGTAAGACCGGCAGCGGGCCATTTCGCCGGTTACATTTACTCTAGACGCCAACTATTTTCCCAAAGTATATCAAGTAAAATGTCACAAATGCTTTAGTTTTACTGCATAGTTGCTGGCCATATAACTGGCTACACAATTTTTTTTGGAAAACACTGAATTATGCATGACAAACACTAAATATTAAAATACATCTTAGATTTGTTTGTAAAATAAAATGACACTTTTAGCTTGTCTTCATTGAAATCCAAAGAGTAAAATAATATCATACGAGATAAGACAAAAATTGCGCTATCAATGGAATGGAAAATTAAAGTAAAAAAGCCAGAATTTACATAAATTTATGGTTGATAAACACAACAAGGTAAAGGTAGTTTGTGAGATATAATCATTATACAGTTAGTAAGGCTCCATTGGTCATTTTCGCCTCGGGTACTACATGTACTTACATGCACCTCAGGTACTCTTAAGTACACTGACATGTACCCTGGGTTCAATAAATATACTACAACGTACTGGTGAATTTTAACGCTAAATCGGTTGTTGTTGGCAAATTTGTAAAAATTAATTATGTTCACATTTATGTCAATTTTCTGCTAAACAGCCTTTATAGTATCTAAACGCATACTCAAAAAGCAACATGATGCAGATATTTTGAAAAAGAAGTTTGTTTAAGGTAAACAATATCATTTTACGGTAATCAGTAGCGTGTTTTACGACATCGGATTTTGGGCGGATATACAACTAGGGTACAGTCTAACATCACCGGGTACGTTTAAGTATATTTACCATACCCGGAGTACATGTAAGTATACTTTAGAGTACTTGGGGTACATGTAAGTAGAACCCGAGCCGAAAATAACCAATCAAGCCATAGTAAGTGAGTGATGGTGTATGGGATATACCTCCTCAGTAATTTCATACCATACGAGAGCTTCGCTGTTTGATCAGTTTCATCTTTTCCATTTGATATCATGAGTCAGAGAAAAAAAACTCAATAATGAAAAAAAAAAAGGTAAATAGAGGGACAAATGTTTTCTTCCCATTCATTCATTCAATTTAGATTTAATGATTAATTTGTCCAGTGTGAGTCTTTACATATACTGTTAATTTGTTAAACAGTTAAAACACAAGAGTTGTCCTTAAATTATATATTAGGACTGTAAAAATACATTCGAATTACTCGAATACGGCTGTGGATGATTCGTATTCGTTATTCGTCACCTCCCGAACCGAATATTTGACGAATACAAACAACGTGGTTCGAGTTTGAAAGTTTAATCATCTTACCTTACAAATGAATGTTCATACAATTAACCCCTATATTTAAATGTTCTTCTCCTAATTCCGGTGTTTTTCATCATGTTTACCCCACCCACTATGTTACACAGTGAGATTATCAACAAAAATGGCGGGAACCGGTTAAATATTTACGACATTGAAATGAATTGAAAAATCTTTCGTAGATGTTTAATGTTTATTTAGGTAAATACGAATGATTTGATGCTTAAACATACACACAAAGGATAAGCAGATGCAATTTCTTTTTTGTTTATCTTTACGACAATGATTGTGCAACTTATCAACAAACATGGAGCCTTGCACAAGAATGCTATTGGTATCGTTGACATGCCTGCCAAATACACGTTGTTTGTCTGGCGCTACTTTGGTCTCCCCAAAAAAGACGATGAGACGATGACAATTTGCAGTGTTTTGTTATTTCAAAGTGTTATATGTCATATTTTCAGTATGCAATGATACTCAATTAATCAAATTGACAAATACACATAGTTTCATACTATATAATGTCATGTCAAGTTGTCAGTATTACTTTTGTTCATTGAAATTCATATTCACGAATAAATATTCATATTCGCTACCCTGTATTCCTGATACGTATCGTATTCGTCACCTAGTGTATTGGTTACAGCCCTAGATAATATAGGCATATGATATGGCCGTAATCAACTTTAAATAAAAAATAATTACGAATATCTTTAAACTGAAACCTTTTTTATAATAGACTTGTTTTTTTCCTCAATCATTACTAGCGATAGCTGTTTTGTCACAAATTAGAGGAATTTGCAATGCAAATGGTCAGTATTTTAATTAGAGGAATTTGCAATGCAAATGGTCAGTATTTAAAAAAGTGTGCAACTCATTTTTTCACATTTTTGAACAGTTAGCGACTTTTTTTTTTCTCACAAATTTGAACAGTTTGAGACTCATATTTTCACAAATTTGAACAATGCTCAATAAATTATTTTCACAATTTCCAACAGTCACAAGTCAAATTTGTTCACAATTTTGAACAGTGTGCAACTTATAGGGGACAAAAATATTTCTAAACTGCACTCGTCCTGCAGGACGAGTGCATTTAAATTTGCACTCGTCCTGCAAACACATGCACTCGTCCTTGAATATGTGTGAAATAAATTTTTCAAAGGGCTCATATGACTAATAAAATTGCCTATATCACTGCTAAAATGCTGCTTACTCAGTTATTCATGCCAGCTGATCAAAAAAGAAATGTTAAGCAGTGAAATAAGTTCTTTATGAGGAACACAAAATAAATTAATGAAGACTGCTGTTTTACTTTTTCTAATGCTTGCGTGATTTCTGTTTCGGACGTTTGAACATCAACCCCCCCCCCATCCCTTTAAAGAACGCTCAAATGTCAGATATTTTTCGGACGAAATTCAGACTAGTTATAAACTGTACTCTGCAGTTAAATAATTCTTTAAAAATCAACACTTACAGTGAATGCAGTTGGATGGTCCCCTGTCAACATTGACACCAACATTTACATGTACTCGGGACTTAGTCTCGCATAACAATGCGCACCTGTTGTATGAAATTTACAATTACTATTTCCAGTTCATTCTCGTTCTACTTTCGGAATAGATATGCTTTAAGAAAATGATTTTATTTAATTATTTACGGGTCCTAAAATACATATTTTAACATCTGCTTTTCCTCTTGTCCTGTAGGACGAGCGCTTTAGGGAAATTCACTTGTCCTTATAAAGTTTTCACTCGTCAATATGAGTGGACGAGTGGAATTTTTGTCCCCTGACTTATTTTTCCATAATTGTCTAGATCGCGAGGCTCATTTTTTACAACCTTCAACATTGGTGGACTCATATTTCACAATTTCCAACATTGTGAGACACTTTTTTTTACAATTTTCTAATGTTTGCGACTGCAGGGGACAAAAATTCCACTCGTCCGCTCGTATTGACGAGTGAAATCTTGAAAGGACGAGTGAATTTTCCTAAAGCTCTCGTCCTACAGGACGAGTGAAAAAAAACTGATGTTAAAATATGTATTTTCTGACCAGTAAGACTCTTTTTCATTAAATAAAATCATTTCTTAAAGCATATCTATTCCGAAAGTAGAACGCGAATGAACCGGAAATCGTAATTGTAAATTTCATACAGCAGGTGCGCGTTGTTATGCGAGACTGTGTCCCGAGTAAATATTGGCTTTTTGGTGTAAACTTTGCGCGTCCATGTTGACAGGGAACCATCTGACTTCATTCACTGTAAGTATTGATTTTTTTAAAGAATTATTTTACTGCGAAGTACGGTTTTAAACCAGTCTGAATTTCATCTGAAAAATGTCTGACATACGAGCGTTCTTTAAAGGGGGCAGGAGCGATGTTTAACCATCCAAAACGCAAGCATTAGAAAAAGGAAAAAACAAATTTGTCTTCATTTATTTATTTTGTGTTCCTCATAAATAAAGTAAGTTAACATTTCTTCTGTGATCAGCTGGCATGAATAACTAAGTAAGCAGCATTTTAGCAGTGATTTAGGAAACATTGTTAGTCATATCAGTCCTTTGCAATCTTTCTTTCACACATATTTGAAGGACAAGTGCATGTGTTTGCAGGACGAGTGAAAATTTTAATGCACTTGTCCTGCAGGACGAGTGCCATTTATAAATATTTTTGTCCCCTGGACTGATATTTTAAGAATTTTAAACAATGCGCGACTCATTTTTTCACATTGTTGAATAGTCAGTGATTTTTTTTGCTCAAATTTACAGCCGAATTTCGGCTGCTTCCCAATCGCAAAAATACACGTTTTTTCCCAAAATTCTGACCAAAATTTCCCCCAAAAAGCCCAACTTCCCAAAAAAAAAACATTTTTTTTTTTTTTTTTTAGAAAGAAGTCTCATAAAACTTACAAAATATATAACTTGAATTTAGTCATTTTTGTCCATAAATCATTCCCAAACTTGCCACTTTTATTGATTAAAAAAACAACAATTTGACCAGACTCCTTTTCTAGAAAACTCCCTGAACATGCACTTAAAAACAATATCACAATATCACTTCTGTTACTTATAATCCTATTTATAATGTTAATTTTTCCCAAGTTCATGGTTTATCGCGCTATTTTTCCCAATTTCACGGTTTATCGCGCTTATTTTCCCAATTCAAAAGGCACAGGCTGTAACAAATTAAAGGGATCTTTTCACGCTTTGGTAAATTGACAAAATTGAAAAAAGTTGTTTCAGATTCGCAAATTTTCGTTTTAGTTATGATATTTGTGAGGAAACAGTAATACTGAACATTAACCATGCTCTAATATAGCCATTATATGCATCTTTTGACGATTTTAAAACCTAAAAATTATAAAGCGTTGCAACGCGAAACGATTGAATAATTTGGAGAGTTCTGTTTTTGTCGTTAAATTTTGTGAAACTACGAAGATTGCTTATATAAGGTATAAAATACTTCCAGCGTATGTACTCGGCGGAATAGCTCAGTAGGCTAGAGCGTTTTTACTTCAGGACTATGGCAGGACTCCAGGGGTCACTGGTTCGAAACCTGTTCCGGGCAATGTTCTTTTCCTTTTTTTAATTTTATTCTTGATTTTTTACTGGAGCTTTTACGATCCTATGTTTACATTTATCGATATAAAGCATTTAATGAATAAGTTAAAAAATGCCAAAATCTGTGAAAAGGCCCCTTTAAAGCAAAAAAAATCACTGAATAGTCACCACCCATTTTTCTCACTGTGAACAGTGCGCGACTCATTTTTCCACAATATGAACAGTGTGCGACTAATGTTTTCAAAAAATGAGGCGGCAGAGGTTGCTGCACAAAGATAAAAAGCCCACTGCAATAAATTTTATCCAAAAAATAGCAACATGGCTTATTGAAGCTAAACAACCCTTTCTACATGTACTTTCAACAAGCACACAGTAGCAATAACCACGCACCTGCTATGCAAATTATTGCGCAATCGGTGTTCAGGCAAAAAGTTGACCGAAAAATGTAGGGTGTTTTTAACGCTTCACTACGAGCGTGAAAGAAGTAATCCAAATGAAAAATTTGCATATGTGGGAGGAGATATGTCCAAATAAGCAGTATCTGACCTTGCCATGACCGGAAAATAAAAAATCATTGCTCAAAAGTGAAAGTAAAAAATTCGAAGGCCAATATTTTGCAGAAAGAAGGCAGATTCACTTGAAATTTAGCTTTTAATAAATCAATTATTGTGTTTTTTAATAAATTCTAACCATTTGAATCAGGTATATGCGCGTGAAATAATATATATTTATTTATTTCCAACACCACTATTCCTGTGCAGTAGAGTTACTCCCCTTTACGCGGAATTATTACATTGTTGTTACGGTGAATTCGGGAGCGATCTTTTGAGCAGTTTTACGGATATCGGTACGATAAACACAGTATTTGTTTGGCAGGAAGAGAAATCGTCTCATTTGGTATCGATGCAGGTATGAATTCACTTAAATCACCTAAATTATTGTGTTAATTATGTCAAAGAAAATCTGTTCCAGATCGTACCCGCGCCATGTCGTACCGGACTTGTCTTCATTTGTAACAAATGTAAAATGTAACTTCTGTGATTGATCATAATCATAAACTTAAAAGCTAAGGTACGTTATTAGTTTTAAGTTGATTATACATTTAGGGAGCATTATAATTCGCACACCATCTCATTATTAGTTTTGTTAACGTGTTAAAACTGCTATAATTAATTTCAGTTCTTATTTCATTTACAATATTAATATACAAAAAATAAATGGATATTATTATATATAAAGGTTAGGTTCTAGAATTAACCTTTGCAAAATTGAGGATGCAATGCTAAGACTCGGTTATTATGTGTCGCAGGTTTTGTGCATACCGGTATTGAAATTCTATTTTATTTACTTGTTATTTTATAGAGAACATGACTGACAAAGATCTATTGGACAGTGATTATGATGGGATTTCACAAATACATGAGCACAGTTACATTGTGGTAAGTAACATTTTAAGCAGTTGCATGTTGAAGACATTGAATTTGATGGTTAACAATTATATCCTGAATTAAAACTTAATTATTTAATAATACAGAATATACACATGCCTCTACTGTAAGAAATAATATTATTGTTGGAAATGTACTTTGTAAGTATGATGACAAAAATATGAATGTGTCTGTTCATTTGCATAGATATCGGACTCTGACGAGACACAACCACCTTCACCTTTTGGTTGACAGGAATATTCCAGTGAAAGATCAGTTGTTCAACAGCCTTTTTGACAAACAGTATGTGTGGCTGCATCTTATTATTAATTTTAATATTACTATTAAAATTAAATTGGAAATTACTTCAGTTGGCAAAGGAATTCCAGTTATTTCATCATATGGCGCTACATTAAAAAGATGACTTAAATGGATGAAATATTAAATGCCCTTACAATTGGCTAATTTTGATCTCAGCATGATTTTTTAGCAAACTTTGAAAAAAGAAACATTGAATCAGTAAAAGCTTGTAGAAAACATTTGCGGTTAAATGTTCTGTTCTTTCAGTTTGTCAGTATCACTTAATTAATATTTGCATGCAGTGCACTATTATATTTCAGCATCTTTGGAGTTCCTTTCATGAAGAAAACAAGCTCTTAATTAATGTATCGACAATGATTTACTAAATCCAAGAAGTTGTTTAAAGATATTGAGCTGTTACATACATTCGCCTATTATGAGTTCGAAACTTCTTACAGTAATTATTATAATATTTTTTTAATTATTTTATTATATGTTTATCTTTTTTTGAATAGGTGTGTGTTAAACTATTCTAACAAATAGTGTTTCTGTTTCATCTTACAAAAGTATATAAGATTTAATTTAGCAATGCATTGTCGATCTTTTAGAATTCCTGGTGCTGCCATTCCTAATCAACCGACATATCAGAATTTTGGATAAGAATTCAGATTACTGGCTGCATATTCAACCGTAAGTGTTTTTCCTGTTCAATTTAACTGCTAATTCATAAATAAAACTTTGTTTAAGAGAAATAATATTACTTAGAAAATGTTCTTAAATACCAGGTTGTATCACATTTGTATTGGGTGGGTGGGGCAGTTGTACATGTTTTGGATAATGTTTTTTTTTTAAATACTAACCAAATAAGTTTTTGTTTTTTGAACATTTATTCTTGTTTTGTTGTACATTATTTCAACTGTGATATTGAATCACATGCACATTTGCAATTTAAAAAAATCAACTTTGTATTGTCTATTTCAGGAATTTTTGGGTCCTGGGTTGGTGGGGGGTAACGTGTTTCAGACCAGAATCCTGCCGGACCATCCAATTGCAAGGACATCTAACATAGCTGAAATGTATCTGTAATGAATTATTAAAAGTTTGGATAAAAAATGTGTTCTTAAATCATTATTTTAAACAAATTATACACCCAGGTTGACTATTTTGAAAAAATGAAAAATGACAATTTTTACACATGGGATTTTTCAATGTTTCCGCATTCACTAACATTACTTTAGACAATGTAAGATAGACAAACCATACATATTTGGAAATGGTTTACTAATATCTATCAGAAAATGTATAATTTTACTGGGTTTATGTCAATTTTCAAAATCAGTGGTTATTGCTACACACAGACCAATGACAGTAGGACTACTGGCACTGACCGTTGGTTCATCAGCATGAAAAATGGGTGTCAAAAATAGCACAAATAATGTAAAATGTGTAATATGCATGTATAACGATGAAACTTACCAACCACTCGACCAGGAAACATCTGTTGCAGACTATGTGGGATTCGGGATGCTCTCCCACTGGCATCATATGCAGATCAGTGGTCACAAGAACGTACACATCATTAATGTCAGCAATATATATCTCCGACTTCAAACACACAGCTTGCAAAATCGCTGAATATTGCACAAAAGCAGCTTCGTTACAAACTTCCAGCAACTCGAAATCCACAAGCAGTCTCGTTCCCCACCAACTTTGACTTCGCAGCGAAGGCATGTTTTTTTTTGGAAACCGTTAACATCTCACAACTAAACGTATACTACGGAGATTGACAAGTTGAAAAATAAATTACTGTTATCACTTCGAATTTGCGCACTACGTTAAAATCCAGTTCCATTTTGTCTTTATTGTTGAAATGCTACTCTACACATTCGCTTTGAAAATAGCGGTTGGCGTGTTGTTGGAAGTACATGTACATGTCGAATGTGTTATTGTAAAAACTATTGGTATTGTGTTTTTAGTGCAGACATTGTATTTAAGTTTCGATTTCTAGCTTAAATTTATATATTTTGTTCAATAATTTGAGTTTAAATGTGATTGTTTGTTGCTTACTTACGAACTATTTTTTATGTGTAAATATGCATAGACGCTAGTGGATATGTAATCAGGTTACCATATTTACAACAATAAAATTTAACGGTTGTTTGTTTTTGTTTGTTATGTTAATATTTTCTTAAACGTATGTTAAACGCAAGATGAAATTATTAATTAATTTTGGAATAAAATCGCATTATGTATTATTTAAAATCAAATTTGAATTGCCTAGCGCGTGAATTGTATCCTGGGGGTGAATTGTGTTTGGGTTGCTATTAACGCTATTAACGCTTCCGGCGAGAACTCATTTTATAGCGATTGCGCAATAAAAAACACCACTTTTTCGTCATTTTATCAAAAACTGGACTTTTCCCAGACATGACGAATACGCCATCGTCTAGATCGCGTTCTGGTCCATATACAGGTCAAATTTCAGGCACAGTGTTGGGCCAGTTTTCATGGCCCACAAATCGCGGCTATACCCTGGAGCTTAACGAAACTTAGCCCCCTTTATCATTCGTTCGATTGAACGTCATCAATGATGACGTCCAATACATCACTCATTCCATAAAGACGAAGTCTTTTTTTATGATAATTTGATACATCAAGCTTACCAGAGTTGCGACACCTTAAGGGTTTCGCGGGATGGAATGAGTGGGGAGATCAAATCAAATTGAAAACCGATTATTTCGACCAAAAAATTGGGTACGAAAAACATTTGGGTACGAAAAAAATAAATGGGTAAGAATATACAAATGTGGGTACGAAAACGTTTGGATACGAAAAAAAATTGGGTACGAAAAAAATGGGAACCAAAAAATAATTGGGTATGAAAAAATTTGGGTACGAAAAATTTGGGTAGTAAAAAAATGGGAACGAAAAAAATTTGGGTACGAAAAATTTTGGGTTAAAAAAAAAGAGTGGGTACGAAAAAGAGTGGGTACGAAAAAGTTTGGGTACAAAAAAAAGGGTATGAAAAAAAATTTGGGTACGAAAACATGTGGGTACGAAAAAAAATTGGGTACGAAAAAAATTTGGGTACGAAATAAATGGGTACGAAAAAAAAAATTGGGTACGAAAAAATTTGGGTACGAAAAAAATGGGTACGAAAAAAAAATTTGGTAGGAAAAAAATGGGTACAAAAAAAATTTGGGTACGAAAAACATTTGATTACGAAAAATATTTGGGTACGAAAAAAAATGGGTACGAAAAAATATGTGGGTACAATGGGTTCATGTTAAGGTTTTAGCATGGCGGACGCTGGATGGCGAAAAGACACTTCATGACACAATGAGCTTGCTATGACAAAACCTCAGGTTTTGTTCGAAAACAGCCAAGCTCATATGCATAAATCAGTGAGTAATAGTACTTATACTCAATAAAAGCTAGGCACAGCGTATAAAATCAGAACCACTGGGCTGAATCTGCTGAAACTTGGTCGCATTATACATTATGGTCCAAACATGCTACAGAATGAGCGCTTCTGGACCTGACAGCGTAAAACATTAACCGATAATGGACAGCACAAAATGGGTTATTTTGTACAAAAAAAAAGTAAACTTCAAGTGGCATTTGATGACTTTTAGACATCAGAAAGTTGCAAATGTTTAATATTCTGCACACTTCGACTTGTTTTTTGTTTTTTTTACAAATTTAGAAGCATTTATCCTTGGGGTGTATATAAACCCTGTTATTCAATGTCAAAAATAGCTAAGCAGCAATTCCCCTTTAACATTATTCCTTATATTTAATTGTATTGTTTAAAAAGATAACTGTGTATATTTAATCATAATGGCTCCGTATTTCACACTTGATAGGCCACTGCTGGGGCTTGAACCCAGAACTCATCTCACATTGTAAGATGCATTTTTCAATTAAACTACAATGACTGTATCGTGTGAAGTGGAGCCAACATACACCCACATAAGTGAAAAAATCATTACGTCGATATATTTGTCCTGGGCGTTTCCCGACATGTCGCATAACTGTTTACAACAAAAGATGTATACATAGATAAATATACATACATGTAAATGGGAAAAAATGAACCATCTATTTTTAATTTTTGCTTCATATATACACATTTCCTAGCCATGATTTATAATTATATCATGTTGAAATCATTTTTAGACAGAATATTACTGAAACTGCAATAAACAATAAGATGGATAGATATAATGTTTACTTTTATCTAGTACAATGAACAAATGTTCTTCCGATGCCATTTTCACTAAGGTATAGGTATTGAATCCTGATATATATACGACTAAAAATGAACATCTAAACAGCAGTATTTTACATGAAGAGTACTCACAAAACCACAACAATAATACTCAATGAATGGGCTGTCCGAAATCCGAAAAATATGTACACTACAATAACAAGACGTTAATACAAAATATGCACGTTAACATTATTCAAGATATGAAAGCAATATATCAAGGGATATAGGAAATATTTGGGGTGGTACGCACACTTTAACAAAGAGTCAGTGTGCGAATTTCACATTTGAAACCACTAGCCCGTTCGGGCTACCAGATGGAATTTTTCACTAGCCCGAACCAAAGTTTACTAACCCGAACTGTTTATCACAAGTTTTTAAAATAAGTTTATATTTTTGCGGTTCTGGGTAGATTTTATTGCAGGTAGGGTGTAATTGATGAGGATTGCAACTAACAGTTGATCCCAATTAACTGGAAATGTTATTATAATATTTCATTTTCAATGACAAAATACGATTATAATATTTATGTATGACGATATTCGTCAATCAATACCTTACATGCAGTCAAGATGCAAAGGTTTATATCCAGTCTGTAAATAATTTTAGATGTCAATTGTCCCAAATTTGAAATCCGAAACATTTAGCCGAAAGTCTTAGGCCGTATGATAAAGCGAATAGAGGGCAGTGTCTCCTCCCCCTAGCTTACTGTTTTTTTTTATAGTCTTTCTAGGTCCAATTCTGGTGAGTACAATGTGAAAAATTATCAACCAGACCATCCGTAACATCGCATGTGTATTCATCATTCTAGATATTTTTTTATCAAGAATGTCGAAAATAAATTAAAATCGACAGATAATACCGTATCCGGAAACAACTGTCCAAAAACAATCAATGTAAGTCCTTGCACGTGAAATAAAATATGCATAACGTTTGACTGCCAAAACTGAAAACCAGTAAAAAGTAACCAAGCAACTACGCTATCAATATATAATTTGGTTGACATATTCTATTAAAATATGATATTGCAATGCGTTAATTCGTCAATAGATCATTACAAATCCAAGATGGCGGACATTTAAAACATTTGTAGACTTGTATGGTTTTCTGAAAGTACAGCAAATTGAACAACCTGGGTAGATCCGCATTTTATTTGCACGGTATCAAAAAAAAATTGTCATTCAAACTCTCGTCATGTCAACATAATCGGAAGGGTGAGGAAACGCGATACGAAGCTAAATAAACCCTGTAAGGTATGGTTCAAACGATGGATGAAAATAATATTTTTGAGCATTTTTAATTTCAAAAGTTCGAAAAATCAATAGCCCAATCGGGCTAGTACCCATTGAAATTCAGTAGCCCGAAACAAGATCAACTAGCTCCGGGCTAGTGCGAATTTCGAACATTGTAGAGTTATCAATAATATGCATATTCTACATGGAAAAAGTGTCATAATTCTTATAAAATGCAAGTGATACAGTTGTCTGCTCTTGTATTTAGGTTGGGGTCATGTTGGTTAAGAAATATGCAAAATATGGAAGCAATATGTCAAGGGACATAGGAAATATTTGGGGTGGTACGCAAACTATAACATTTGCACGCTAACGCCAATGCCGGGGTGAGTAGGATAGCTCCACTTTATATATTTCATATATAATAGTCGAGCTAAAAAGTAAATATACTATATTATTAACAACAAGCTTACCTCAATCACAACTTTAATGCAATGCTTATAACAATAAAGTTACAATGATATTTCATTGATTAAAACTAACTTATTACTATTGGTTGCCTGCACTGGCAACCATCTTTAGTATTTTGGTTGCCCAGATAAAGAATAACGAGCCCAGAAATATGTACATGTGTATATTATACTTTCTTTTAATAAAATAATAGATAAATAAATAAATTTGCTGACATTGCACTACTCAATGTTTGATGTTTTATTATGAGCCTGAATTTAATTATTTCCTATTCCTAAATAATGAATGTTATTTAACTAGTATTGATCCATGGTGGTCAATTGTTATTCAATTTTTATTGCACTGAATTGTTTTAAGCTTTAAAAAAAAACAAGTTGCCCGGCCGGACTATCAACTTTGGAAATTGAGTTGCCCAGGCCAAAACTACTTGTCCTGGGCTCACGGGAAACCACTAATTTTCATCCCTGTATACCCTTTCATTTTCTGTTCTTCCATCCTATTCTCAAAATGAATTTTAAACCACAATACTTTATAATAACATTTGTATTGAATGCTAACCATATTATGACCCAAAAAACAATTTTACAAACCCGTAATCCAGTCGCAGCGAGTTTTTTTTATTTAGTTTACCATTATCAGTGTTCTCTGTAAGACCGGCAGCGGGCCATTTCGCCGGTTACATTTACTCTAGACGCCAACTACTTTCCCCAAGTATATCAAGTAAAATGTCACAAATGCTTTAGTTTTACTGCATTGTTGCTGGCCATATAACTGGCTACTCATTTTTTTTTGGAAAACACTGAATTATGCATGACAAACACACAAAACTTAAAATCTTAGATTTGTTTTTAAAATAAATTGACACTTACAGCTTGTCGCCATTAAAATCCCAAGATTCAAATAATGTTCCACGAGATACGTCAACAATTGCTTAATCAAATGAATGAAAAATAAAAGTAAACAAAGCCGGATTTTACATAAATTCCAGGTTGATAAACACAACAAGGTAAAGGTACCTTGTAGTCGGTGAGATATAATAATAATACAGTTAGTAAGGCTCGTACCCTGGGTACGGTAAATATACTAAAATGTACCCGGGAATTTTAACACTTAATCGGTTGTTGTCGGCTATTTTGTACAAATATTAATATATGGTCACATTTATGTCAATTTTCTGTTCAATGGCATTTATATTATCAAAACTCATTGTTAAATCATTAATGTGATTTAATTTTAAATCTTAAATTGTTAAAAGTCGCATCATTGTATGACGTCGTCAAGTATAATATTTTCCGCGACGTTGCACATTAACTTTTTACCGCCATAGATTTTTTTAAAGAAACATTATTTGGTTTGCGAGGTCAGGGGTCAGATCAAAATTCCAAATAGTGCAGGGTCGCACATAATGCTCATAGCTACCATGTGTTTAAGTTTCATGGTTCTAGTGCTTATGGTGTAAGAGATAGTGGCTAGGACAGACGGACAGACTGATGGTGGAGATAACCACAATGAACCTGTTAACAGCCAACTAACGCTGCCAACAAAGCACAAGCTTTACGTGTCAGGATGTGGCACTATCTATACAAACTGCATAAGAAATAACAAGACGCTTAGGGTTTGAGGGACACCAAACCTGATTATGAGTCTTCCACACCTTAAGCATCTTAACCCTTTGCATGCTGGGAAATTTGTCGTCTGCTAAAATGTCGTCTGCTGAATTTCTAAAATTAGCATTTTCTTCGATTTTTTATCAAAGAATACTATCAGAATAGCAAACAGTTTGGATCCTGATGAGACGCCACGTTGTGTGGCGTCTCATCTGGATCCAAACTGTTTTCAAAGGCCTTTAAAATTCGGTTCCCGCACTGAAAGGGTTAAATATACTTATTTGCTTGTGTACATGTACCTGATAATAAATTATTATTATTACCTGTTTTGGCATCAACAAGCTTTATCAATTGGCCCTCAAATTTTGCACATAAACGCTACACGATCAACCAATATGCCTTTTCATTTCAAGTTGGAAAGCAATTTAGCCCTTATTCGGCCATAATAGGGTGGAGGATCAATTTAAAATACAACTATTCCAGATACAAAAATATTAATTCATTTATTTAATGCACTTATTTTCTTCTCTTTTGCTACTAAATGACCAGTCATATTTTGCACTAGCAGATGATATTTCTTTTTTTACATATGAAAGGTAAAAAGAAATTCAAGCAGCATTTTATAATATAAATTTAAAAATGCACTAAATCATGCACTTAAAAACAATATTATTGTGATTCTGTTATTTATAATCATATTAATAATGCCTCATTTTTCTCCATTTTATGGTTTACTATCTATTTTTCCCAATTTTATGGTTTATCTTGCTTATTTTCTGAATTCAAAAGGCACTGGCTTAAAAAAACTGTCTATGCATGTAACTGTATATTGAAATCTCATTATGAGTGATTATAAATGCATGATAAAATTCTAACATGTTATGTTATAGATAAATCTATATTGTTGGTAATTTTTCCTAAACATTATTAGCCACCGTTGTGGTCAAACATATTTTTTGTTTTATTAATGACGTTGTTTCACAGATTACTGTAACAGAGCTACAGATTAGGTGCGCATTTGTGTAAATACCCAATGTAAAATTGCCGATTACGCATAGAAAAATAAAACCATGCGTTCCGAAACCCAATTGAAATTGTCGATTAGGCATATCATATTTTTCCTTTGCATATTGAGTAAATCTGTCCCGGAAATACCCTCGTCCGAAATACCCGGATTCTTTCCGCTTTGTCCAAGCGCTTTCAGTATACGTGTTATTGTTGTGAAAATGTAGATGTTAATGTTATACTTGTTATGTACAAACTGACTTAAAATAAAATTTGTATTTGTATATTTGTATACCATGTGCTCAAGTGTTTTCAAATTCAGAATGACATTTCCCGGTATTTTAGAATATTCTGGCTTGTGTTGTTAACAAATTGTAGTGTAAATACAAACTCAAAGTAAATATTTAAAACTACCCGATTCACACTGAAATCAGTTTTATAATCCACCAGACGTATGTTGTTAATCACAAATAATAGATTTCAGAAAACAAAGGCAATGTTTACAATATTAGCAAAAGATGTCAAGGATGATCCGACAGTATCCAAATGAAAACTAGTCTTGGACAAAGCGACAATGGCTTCAAAATTGTGAATTTCAGACTGATGAGAGTTATTTTCATCTATTGTTAGATGCATTTGAAACATTTAAACCTTAAAACATTCCTCGATGCAGTAATTTATATTCATTCACCAATATATGTAGAAATGTATCCAAGAAAATGAGTATTCTTTGATTTATAGCGTGACATAAATATGTTACGACTCTGGTTGACTTTCGATACAGAGTTGGCTTCAGAGTACAGGTATGTCAATACCATATAAATTGTACGCTGAAGTTTCTTTAGCTAATATTTTTCTAATGTTGACAGACCATTGACATTGCTGGGGTTTGTTGATTTAAAGACTTATTATCATCACGGGCAGAAAAACATTATTGACATTAAACAGCGCGTCATTAATTAGACATCAGCTGCACAACTGTATGGTAAAAGGTAAATATGTATCTTAATAATTATGTTGACAACTAGCTTACGTAGCAACGTCCGAAAATATGAAATATCCGACATGTATTTCAATATTTAAAATTCAAGATATAATGACGACTGAACTGTTTTACTTTAAGGAAAAAAACGGTAAAACTATGTTGAAAATGAAACACAACAAACTAAATACTTATCTGTTACGGCTAAACGACTAATTATCCCAATATAACACTGTCATTGAATCGCACATTTCAATTATAATTATTCCCCTTGAAAGTTAATGCATATTGATATAACGAATTCATCAAACGTTATCAAACATTAGTAATTTGAATTGCATCGGATTCGCACAATATTATGTGGATGTAAATCCGATCCGGTTGTTGTTTATGTGTCAAGCTCATTTTGTCAGTGACTGAGTGAGATATAATAAATTTCTTCCGTAGTAAAATCTACTGTAAAGTACACAATGATACTTACGTAATTCTGTCGTATCCGTCTGAATAAACATCCGCTGCACAAAATATAGACATTTGTATTAATGATAATTAAACACAATCATATTTTCTGTGTTTATTGAATTAATAACACTGAGTTTCTTTGTCGCGTTACAAGATGGCGGATGTCTAACGCTGTTTGTGAAGTGACGTCACAATGTTTATCTGTGCGCGTGCCCTTTCCCATAAAAGTATTTAAACACAAATACTCGAAAAGTTGTTTTTTCCCAGATATGACGACAACGCCAACAGGTAGATCGCATTCTGGTTCATATACATGTCAAATTTCAGCAAACGTGTTCGGCCAGTTTTCAAGAAACTCAAATCGCGGTGATTCTCGCCACCTTAACTCAACTTAGCCCCCTTTATCATTCGTTCGATTGAACGTCATCAATGATGACGTCCAATACATCACTCATTCCATACTAGAGTTGCGACACCTTAAGGGTTTCGCGGGATGGAATGAGTGGAGAGTTCAAATCAAATTGAAAATCGATTATTTCAAAATAAAAAATTGGTACGAAAAAATATGTGGGCAGTGGGTACGAAAAAAAAAAATTTGGGTAAGAAAACAAATTTGAGTACGAAAAAAAAAGGGTACGAACAAAATAAAGGTACGAAAAACTATTTGGGTACGAAAAAAATGGGTACAAATAAAAAATTAGGTACGAACAAATTTGTGTACGAAAAAAATTTGAGTACGAACAAATGGGTACGAAAAAATTTGGGTACGAACAAATTTGTGTACGAAGAAATAATGGTTACGAACATAATATGGGCAGGAAAAAAAACTAATTTGGTTACGAAAACAAATTAGAGTACGAAAAAATAAAGGAAACAAAAAAATTAGGGTACGAAAACTATTTGGGTACGAAAAAAATGGGTACAAATAAAAATTTGGGTACGAAAAAATCTGGGTACGAAACAAATTTGGGTACTAAAAAAATGGGTACGAATTTTTTATTTGGGTACGAAAAAAATGGGTATGAAAAAAAAATTGGGTACGAACAAATTTGGGTACGAAAAAGATTGGTACGAAAAAATAAATGGGTACGAACAAATTTGGGTACGAAAAACATTTGGGTACGAAAAAAATGGGTACAAAAAAAAAAATTGGGTACGAAAACAATTGGGAACAAAAAACATTTGGGTACGAAAAAATGGGTACGAAAAAAAAAATTGTTACGAAAAAAAATTTGGTACGAACAAAAATTTAGGTACGAAAAAAATGGGTACGAAAAAAAAATTGGGCACGAAAAAAAAGGGGTACGAAAAAAATGATTACGAAAATCGAAAAATTGGGGTATGAAAAATCTAATTTGAATTGTCTAGCCCGTGAATTGTCTCCTGGGGGTGAATTGTCTTGGGGTTGCTATTAAGGCTACATGTACTTCCGGCCAAGCCACGTGTTTATAGCGATTGCGCAATAAAAAACACCACTTTTTCGTGATTTAATCAAAAACTAGATTTTTCACAGTAATAACGAATACGCCAACAGGTAGATTGCGTTATATGTACAGTTAATGGAAAATTTCATAGGGCCATACATTGTAACTCTGTGAAAAATCATCTGACCAGAACCGGCTGATAATAAGCATGTCTCCTCTTGGTAGTGAAGCTTCCCATTAAGTTTAATTGAATTCCAGTCATTAGTTGCTGAGAAATAGCCCGGACAAAATTGTGCACGGACGGACAGACGAAGCGGCGACTATATGCTCCCCCCTTAAAAAATTTGGGGAGAGCATAATAAAAAAGTTGTGGCAATTTAAAAGTGGTACGCAAACTTTAAAATAGATTCATCAATTATATGCTTATTCTTAGTGAAAAAAAGGCCATTATTGTTACAAAATGCTTGATACAGTTATCTGCTTTTGTTTATACATTGGGGTCATGTTGGTTAAGAAGCAAAATACATGTATGAAAGCAATATGTCAATGGACATAGGAAATATATTCGAGGTAGTACGCAAACATTCCAATGCGCGCACCTACGCCGGGGTGAGTAGGATAGGTCCACTATATATATTTCATATATAATAGTCGAGCTAAAAAGTAAATATACTATAAACAACAAGCTACCTCAATCACAATTTTAATGCAATACAGTTAAACAACAAAGGACAAAATTGTCACAAAACCAGGTTTTCATTGTGAAAAAAAAAATCTGATAAAGGGAGAAAACTCAAACTGAACTTTTGAAATGACCAAAAAAAATTAACCCCCTTTGTAAGTTTTTTTTTTAAATCTATTTTTAGTCGTGGCGACCTTGACATTGGAGATATTGACGTGATTCTTTCGTGGGACACACCGTCCCATGATGGTGAACAAATGTGCCAAATGATTTTAAAATCTCACAATGAATGACATAGTTATGGCCAGGACAAGCTCATTTATGGCCATTTTTGACCTTTGAACTCAAAGTGTGACCTTGACCTTGGAGATATCGACGTATTATTTCGCGCGACACACCGTCCAATGATGGTGAACAAATGTGCCAAATGATTTTAAAATCTGACAATGAACGACATAGTTATGGCCCGGACAAGCTTATTCCGCCAGCCCGCCAGCCAGCCAGCCAGCCCGCCCGCATTCGCCAATCTAATAACCAGTTTTTTTCCTTCGGAAAACCTGGTTAATAAAGTTACAATGATATGCCAGGGATTGAAACTAACTTTTTGCTATTGTGGGCAACCATCTTTAGTATTTTGGTTGCCCAGATAAAGAATAACGAGCCCAGAAATATGAACATGTGAATATTATTATACATTTTTTAATAAAATAATAGATAATTATATACATTTGCTGACAATACACATGTTCAATGCATGATGTATTATTATGAGCCTGAATTGAGTCATGTCCTATTCCTAAATAATGAATGTTATTTAACTAGTATTGATCCATGGTGATCAATTGTTTTTCAATTTTTATTGCACTGAATTGTTTTAAGATTTTAAAAAAAGAAGTTTACCAACTTTTGAAATTGAGTTGCCCAGGCCAAAATCTACTTGCCCCAGGCTCACGGGAAACCACATATTTCCATCCCTGTATGCTCTTCATTTTCTGATCTTCCATCCCATTCTCAAAATTAATTTTAAGCACAATATTTTTTAATAACATTTGTATGAATTACTAACCATTATCACCCAAAACACAATTTTACAACGCTGTAATCGTGTCGTAGAGATTTAGTTTACTATTATCAGTGTTCTCTTTAAATACGGTCAGCCAGCGATTCTGCCGGTTACATTTACTCTTACATTTACATGACGGCTTCTTTTCCCAAATATATCAAGTAAATGTCATAAATGCTTTTGTTTTACTGCATAGTTGCCGGCCATATAACTGGTACTCAATTTTCTGGAAAACACTGAATTATGCATGACAAACACACAATACTTAAAATCTTAGATTCGTTTTTTAAAATAAATTGACACTTCCAGCTTGTCGCCATTAAAATCCAAAGATTCAAATAATTTTTCCACGAGGTACGTCAACAATTGCGTAATCAAATGAATGAAAAATAAAAGTAAAGAAAGCCGGTGTTACATAAATTCCAGGTTGATAAACACAACAAGGTAAATGTACCTTGTAGTCGGTGAGATATAATAATAATACAGTTAGTAAGGCTCGTACCCTGGGTACGGTAAATATACTAAACGTTCCCAGAAATTTTAACACTAAATCGGTTGTTGTCGGGTATTTTGTAAAAATTAATTATGTTTACATTTATGTCAATTTTCTGTTCAATGGCATTTATATTATCAAAACTCATTGTTAAAATCAATGATGTGATTTAATTTTAAATCTTAAATTGTTTAAAGTCGCGTCATTGTATGACGTCGTCAAGTATAATATTTTCCCGCGACATCGCACGCTCACTTTTTACCGTCATAGATTTTTTTAAAGAAACATTATTTGGTTTGCAAGGTCCGTTAAATGGGGAACACCATATTCGGTATTATATTATGTTTAACAATTAATTCATGCTGTGTAATAAATATTGTATAAGATATTTCGATATTGATTGAAAATGTTTCAAATTGTTATTTATGAAACCTCTTATTCTAATGAGTGTATGCTATTATATTATACTTTGAAAAGCATATCTGTTGTACTATAATCTTATTATTCATTTTTTATTGTTAATTTCATTTATTGTAGAGAATCGTCAATGTTACATCTAGGCGCCAATGCTTGTCCGTCAGTGTTAGTCGTAATGCTTGTGATCATTGTCGTCAATGTTAGTCGTCAATCCTTATCGTCATTATACATGAAGGAAATAAAAGCAGAAACAGAGACATATTCTTGATTACTTGCTTATTCCTACGGCGTCCTCTCAACACTCAAACTAAAAAGCATGTTGATGCAGATTTTTAAAAGAGAAGGTTGTTTAAGGTAAACAAAATTGTTTTACGTTATCGGTAGCATGTTTAACGACATCAGATTTTTGGTGGATATACAACTCGGATACAATCTAATATTTGCGGGTATGTTTA